>NC_143442.1:3635000-3762500 GCF_987193195.1 Phasianus colchicus | reverse complement strand
GCTTGTCCTACTTGCCATTCACCAAAGCTAAGTTTTAGCATTACTTCTGCAACCAAGCTACATGCCTGTCATTCACAAGATTTTCTTTGAAATTAAGTGGGAACCCATGTCCTTGATTAGTCCTGCGATGCTGAAGATGTTGATACTGCAAAAATCCAAAAAGAAATCTGCAATTTTTAAGGCAATGGATACCCCTCGATCCAACCAACAGGGCTGGAAGCAGAGAAGGGACTCTCAGTGATGTAAATTACTCCAGCTGACTTCCACTGTAAGCACTGTAAGGCAGCTGAAGGTTTTGTCCACAGGCCATTAGGCATGGCTGATCAAACAAGGCATTGAGAAGCATTGATCTCTTTGTTTTTTGTGCCAGACTCAGTTACAGGAAATATTAAAATCATAACTTTCGGGGAAAAAAAAAAGTTATCTTAGCTGCATAATAAATGAGCAGGAAAAAAATGTGTGCATTAAGCTCAATATTACACCTTTCCTTAGGTTGCCAGATTTACAGCATAGGTGCTACCCAGCTCAGGTAATTCCTAAATTAGGCATCGACTCTCCTGTTTAGCTTCAGCAGGGGATACTGCTGCTACCATCATCCAAGCCAATGAAGTGGAGATGCTATCAGAGTCTGATGCTTACCTTACAGAATTAAAGAATTCACGTCAGAGTTAAATCACTTGAATACACTTCATTTTTTTTATGACACTGTGCTGGAGAGGGCATTATTATTGTCATCTTTAAAAGTAAAAAGAAAGCCTTGCTGGACACAGCATTCCCCAGACACAAACCTTTATGTGAAGATTAAATACAGTTACAACCTGAAGTGAGAGCATTGGTCCTTAATGTCTGGGAATGCTGATTGGAATATCATCTAATTGAAAGGTAGGTATGATGGGATGTCCTGCCAATAAACCTGCCCAGATAAACAGAATTAGCTTTGGCACTGCCTTGGCAGCATGGATCTATTCTTTTGAATAAGATCAGAAAAAGCCCAAACACCAGAGGTTGTTTGGGACCTTCTCCCATTACAGGGAGACCCTAATTAGCAAAGAAAGCCCAATAGACTCTAAGGATATCTCAGAAATTCAATCTTTGGCTCAGACTGCTCCAGAAGCAAGCTCTGCTGGAGGTGTTCAGATTTGACTATTGACAGATAAAAAAATTGAGCACATCGGGTTCCTGCAAGCTCCAGAAATACGGGCTTGGGCATACACATGTAAAAGACTGCTGGTCAATCTTTCACATCAAATCAGCCACTGACAGACATTTTTACCCCATTTGAAAATGTGGTTTCATAGTTTAGTCCTCTGGGGCTTGAGAACTTTGTTTCATGTGTCTCTGAGAGATCGCAAGGCTTCATGAAGACCAGCATCTTGTTACATGTGGGACATCTGCTGCCCTGAGAGGGACAGGAAGGGAAATGTCACAGATAATAATAGAGCTTTTATGGTTTCTCCAACCAAATATATAAGCATAAGGAACATCTCTCCACCAAAAATCTCCAATGCGTGATGCAACTCAAGCGTAAAGGTATTTTTCTTGCATGCTGACAAGTGACACCAGCTTCATTTTGATTTGCCAGTATGTGCTGTTATGAGTATAGTATTCTAAAAGCAATGCAAATTAACTATTAAATCACATTGATTAGATACAGAGTACATTAATTCTACTTTCTAACCACAGCAATACTCCACCCCTTGATTATTTTTCCATAAATTTAAAGGTACTTCATACACTGTTCTATGCATGTGAAGAGATTCCAAAAAGCTTCAGAAGAACAATGTTGTTCAGCCTGTTTCTACTGGTGTTTCTACTGTCATGTACCACTGAAAGACTTCAACAAATATTTTCAATATTTTACAAAGATTAATAAAAGCAATGAACTACGGAATGGTTCTGTTAATGAGAGCATTAACAT
Source organism: Phasianus colchicus (assembly GCF_987193195.1). NCBI lineage: Eukaryota > Metazoa > Chordata > Aves > Galliformes > Phasianidae > Phasianus > Phasianus colchicus. The sequence continues at coordinate 3,760,582 of NC_143442.1, read as the reverse complement.
ATTGCCTTCATTCTTTTGGTCAACAAAGAGCACAGACTGGTCAAGAAAATTATCTTCACTTTGACAGAAGAGATGCAGATGATTGAAAACTTGCAATGCATTAGTATTGTATTTTATTTTTCCTGTATTAACGACAACAAAAACCTGACTCTCAGAGTAGTGAAGTTTCTTTATGAAGAGCTTGCTGCTTATGAGAAGACAAGCAAAGAAGAGAGGACTGAAGTTAAAGCTTCTTGCAGGACAGAAAATGAGTGAATGCCTGCATAGCACCACGCTGATTTATTATGCCTATACCCAGGGCTCTACGAGAGCATGCAGATATTACCTCCACAATGACTCATTAATAGGTTAAATTTGGCTGCTAACATTTTTTTAACGTACTTCTCCTCTCTACAATCAACCAAAGAATGCACTATTAGAGTACGAAATTAGAAGCGAGCGGTTTCTAGTCTATGTCAATTCTTAATGAGCATATTTAAACTCAAAGTGCACCTGGATGCCATTTAAAAGAAGGCAGGGCATGAGATGACAACCAAGAAAGCTGTCATGGGAAGTCCCGACGCACAAGAAGATATAATCCCACCGTTCCACCTAAGCATCATGTACAAAAGAAACATCAAAATTAACACGGGAAAAGTCATGACAGCAACCACTTCACATGAAATTAAATATGTATATGATACAAACCCCTCTTTTGCTGAGCACGAAAACACACAGTAGGTAAGTAGCTGAAACCCAGACAGGTTCAGTAAGACCAAACACTTCTTTCACAACACCTGTAGCAATTCTATCATTATACCACACCTTACATATGGTAAGGGCTGAATTTCCATGCTAATGATTGATAACAACACAACCAATTGCTCCTGATCACTTATCTTCTGTTTTGTGCTTTTTACCACCCTGCAGTAGTTGTATTCTTTGCAATACATTCTATTCCCCCGCAGTTATTCCTACCACTCAGAAGAATGGGATTTAAAAATAACATTTAAACAACACGGAGGACAGCAACTACAAGATGCCCACAAGAGAAATATTTAGGTGCCTGCTAAATATCCTTAGCAAAGTCAACAATGGAGTTTTATTTAGCAATCCTACCTTTTAAAGCTATAGGCTCAATTAGGCCAAAAAGGAGGATGCTGCGTGTTCCTGCAAGTCTCTTACTGCATTCATTTATTGTTCAGTTCACAGTCTCTGAATACAACACAATCCTCCGACGGAGTCAGCTTTCATAATTCAGTAGTACAAAGTCTGCAAACACATGTAACCTAGATCCATATTTCACAGTGACAGCATATGATAGCAGAATGTGAAGTATTAATGCTAGTGTCACTACAGTCCTACACTCTACTGCACTTTAAGAGAAAGCAGCTGCTGAGATGAAATGTGTGCCAACTGTCTGAAGACAGAAACATAAGAAACATTCCTTCTGTTACAAAGGGAGAGACACACACAAACAGACTTTCTTTTAGACTCAACAAGCACAAAGTTTCTTACTTTTGCCTTTTACGTTTCTATTTCCGCCGGGCTCGCTCAGGGAAGCAGTGCCTGGATGCAGAGACACAGAGCAATACATCGCCATCCGGCACCTGGTGGGGCACAGTGCCCACCGAGCTGGGAGAGATGCTTTAGGGCTTACAGCAAACTCTCCCCCTGCCTGCCAGCATCCCCCATGCAAGCCATCATCATGCAGTACATGGCGTGTGCCTGCTGCTGAGCCAAGGGACAAACCACAGAACTGCATTCTGTTGTGAAGGGAATGAGTGAGGTGTGCTTTTTGAGCTGTTCCTTCCACAGAGCTGAGTGAGATGCTTGCCCTGCCAGCAGAAATGGCACACGGGAGCTCCCAGGGCTGTGCAGCACATTCCCCTGACCTCACTGAAACGTTCGGCTGTAATTCACTTCGAAACCAGCACAACCTCATTGACCTCCTTATCAAACCATTTACTGCGCGTTTACGGACCGGACAATGAAATAGAGGAGGTAAGGTATTAATAGTGACACTATTTGGCAAACTCATAGAGCAGTTCATTCAAAAGGCAATTTTAAAATTGAATGAAGAGGTTTGACTAGGCAATAAAAGCAGCCACAACGCCAGTGAGCAGTACTTAGGAGGAAAGCCTCTAATTATCCTATTTATAAATCAACAGCAATTTTACTGATGACTTCTTCTCAAACTTGATTAAAATAACTTCAAAAAAATTAAAAAATAATCAGATCACACTTATTTTATTAAATTACAGTTTAAAAGTACTATTGATTCTCTTCATAAATGAAAATGATAAAAACTTGAGGACAAGAACGAGACAACATTTTTTAAGAGAAACATTTGTACAACACTCGGCAACATAATTATAGTGCTGCCCTTGGGGAAGGGGATTTTATTTTATAATGAGAATGTTTACACTGTTATGGGGTTCAATCTATCTGGGAGGGAAGGTTAAACTTCTTTCCATTAAAGACAGCCTTATAATGAAAAGCTCTGAAAGGAGAATGGAGTCTAATATAGTAGATGTAATGGCCTATTAAATGATTCACACACACAAAATGAATCAAATTCATTGTATCTTACTGCTCTTTTATGACAAAATTGTTGAAAAAATAAAACTATTGTCAAGATAATTGCATATTCCATATACTGTATTACTGTAACTACTATTCTTATTGGGTGACCCGCAGCCTACATTTTAGGCACGTTAATAGGACATTACATTTTAAATACTTTATAGTATTGGAATGTTGCACAAAAATCCCACTTTCACTCTGAAAGCAGAAATCAATTTAGACTTAAAGTCATGCTGCAATTCTGCATCATTCTTTTTCAATTAAGTTTTTTGCATACATTCTTTATGATGTCATTTCTACATTCCTGCAACAGATGTTTGTTTATATCCCAATTTACTAAAATGCTGCCGTACTAGTTCCTGCTATTTTCAACCTAACCTCTACAACTAGCTTATGTTTCCAAAACACAGTACAATAAATGTTTTCTTAAACTTGTCCCCTCCATCTACTGCTAAGAATTACCAACTCTGATCATTACACAACAGTGAATGCTGCTGTTAAGGGAGGCTGATGTACTGAAACGAAAGAAAGAAAGAAAAAAGTTGTGACGTGTGCCTAAAAATACACGTATCAGCTGATCAGAAATAAAGACAACTTTGGGGTTTTGCATGAATGATTAAGAAAGGTGTTCCTCTTGACAAGACTTGATTTTGCACGAGATCTACACTGTTGTAATCCAGCAGAAGAACACACTCTAGAAGTAAAACTGCTTGCTAAGGATGTAGTCCTGCACGTGAACACATTGGATGTTCCTCAGGTGCTATCCCAATGCAGGTGAAAGACTACTTGTAATCTTTACTTCTAATATGAAAATAAGAGTATTTGGAGTAGCTTTAAGAAACGAATGAAAGACACAATCAATTCTGGCCAGTGGGTTCACACTTCCAGACCAACATCCCGCACCTGTGCTAACACCAACAGTTAAGACTTCAGGTTCAAAAGGCATGAAGGTTAAGTTTGTATCAGCCAACTCTGAAGTACTAAGCAACCTCAAACAATTTCAGTAGAGCTGTATGAAAAATAAGCCAGAATTTCTAAAGTCTCCAGATGGTATTCAGAGAACTCAAGGGAGTACAGTTTTGCAGAATTAGGTGTTCATACTTCACTGAATAAATTCACGGGCTACAGGACTTAAGCATTTGAAGGCTCCTATGTTTCTTTCAAACTTTAAGACCCCTTTGTCAGTATTAAAAATATGTCAATGTTTTTGTTATTTGTGATACAGGAGGGGAGGGGAACTGAACGCAAGCACAAGAGCATGAGTTGCATTCGAGGGGCCAAGGCACAACCCACTGCCTTGCACCACCTTCCTGGAGAACCACTCATCAGGGTGAGAAACCCAAACCCTCTCATCTACCCTGGGCTAAAGAAACCAGCTTATTTTAAACACATTGACCTCCTAGGCTACCTATGCTTGTTGGAATTTTTATGTAGTTTAAAACTAGCCTAAATTCACACGTAATTCTACTTCTTAAGTCTTTTAACTGAAAATTGAAGCAAGAAACATCAATTCAAACCTATTTAAATTACAGGAAGTAAGGCAGGGATTTTTCACTTTTATGTTCCTCTTATTAAAATTCCAAACACCAAAAACCCTCCCAAGCTTATGATGTCAAGTGAGATTTGTTTCTCCTGTAGTCCACTCCCCTTTCCAGAAGGCAAAACCCAGTTTCTAAGCCCTAGTCTCCTGCTATTAAACGTGACTGCAACAAACCAAACCAATATCACAAATTCCACTGAAGTGTCAAGTACAAGAAGGTGAGAAATTAGAACCTATTTCCACAAAGAAAAGCAGTAGAACAGAAATTCATTTACCTTCCTTACAAGTAGGATACATTGTAGAGGATAAAGTTTTACCCATGAACAAGGCTCTTTTCCATTAAGACAAATAAAGTAACTACACATAAATATGTAACAGATATGGGCATGGAAAAATTACCAATGTAGCAGGTAGCAAACTAAAGTAAGTTATCAGTGCTTCTGTATCTTGAACCATAAATGAAGAATGATAAGGATTATTGAGGCAAAAATTACATTATTTTCCAAAGGGGGAGAAGCAGAGACTAGAGCAGGAGGTCTGAGAAGCAGCTCAATAGTCTGGGAACAAGCAATAAAGAAATTAGCCCATTAGATAAACAGATTCTTAATTTACCCATGAAGGAGCCACTCAGAGATAATTTCTAGAGGCAATCAAAGGTAGACAAGGTAGATTTTATTCAAAAGATGCTCAGAATAGCCTCATGTTGCAACATGAAGTACACTGCTCAGGGTAAAATAATGCCAATAATATACATTATCCAGCAGATGCTTTACAATTCAGTCATTTAGGACTGTGCATATGTGGAATGAACATTCATTCAACAAATACTATCAGTTAAAGTTATCAAACCAACCATGCGTTTTCTCCTTCCCCTGGTATCTGTTTCCAGAGCAGGCTTTCTCCATTTTACTAAGATGGGATTAGCTGTACTTCAGACATTATTGCTCCATTGGCACAAAACGGGCCCATCACACTTTTTTCATGGTTGCCCATAGGTATGTGCTTTATAGGAAGCCCCCCCTAGTCACTGCAATTGAGTATCTGCACTCACCTAACAACTGCTCAGCAGATAATCAGGTTCTCTAAATGAAGAGAAGCGTCACCCCAGGAAAAGGTTTAAAGGGACAAAAACGAACAACAAAGAGCTTGAACCTCTGAGGTCAATCGCGTGCCCAAGCCAAGTTTCACATCCTCACAAAGCTCTCCATCACTGCAAAGCAGTCTCCCAGTTAACAAGTGCTTTTGAAATTTCAACTTACCTAATGCTTTCCAAACTCCATTTTTCTCGAGAAAAATCCATTTGTTTTCTTTATAGTAGGCTTTTTAAAAGGGAGTCATAACTGATGGATTACAACATGTTTCTACCTTTTCAATCTGAATTTCATAAGAATAAAATAAACCACAAATGAAAGTGCTTGTACCAGGCACGTTGAACCTTTCTTCTTCTATTAGCATATCAGTCTGCAATCATAACTAGATCAATAGCGAAGATATCTGCTTAAAAGAGCACCATGCTTTCTTTTGTCAGAAATTCATTACTTTTTATTAGGGTCATTGCTTGAAAACTTCAAAACACCATATGGACCTAATTGTGGTTTATTTTGGCAAAAAGGAAGACACTGTAGAACAATTGAGGCATTACATTCTACAATTCCATTACTTTCATCCCTCTCAGTTTTATTACTGTGTCATTAAAGGCAACTTGAGTGAGCGAAGAATTATAGTGTCATGTGTACGGGCTAGTAGATTAATAACAAAACACACTCAAGTTTAAAGGTATCTAACAGCTGTTTTCATTATTTTGTGTAAATACGCTTGAAGCATATCTATCTGATTAGTGGATAGAGTGCTCTTCTCTGTCACATGCCATGGGCACTGCTATGTGCAAGTAATCAAAGTGCTCAGAAAATGAGTTTACATTGTTCACTGCTGAAATACACAAATGTCAGAAAGTGACTGTGCATCAAAGCTTAGGCAAATCATCTGCTGCAAACAAACAGACTCCAATGCACATTTCAGCTTTAAACATTCCTCTGCAGCACAATGAGTGAACAGGACTTATTGCTAGCCAAAATGAAGTGACGCTCATGGAATAATAAGTTGCTAACGTATAGATGCATAAACAAGCTCTGCCTTGAGTACCTTGGAGAAGAGCTCGGCTACTTTCAAAAATAAGATGCTTGAGTGCTACAATTACTTGGCAACGTTATGGATATCATACAAGGTAGCAATGGGCAATATATACATATTTACTGCCATTGTTGTATTGCTGTTTTTGTTCAACTTGTTTACCAGGAATCCTAACAGATACTCCTTCCTTTTACTGGCAACAAAAGGAACACAGTTTAGGCACCCTAAAAGGAGCAAACCCTCTCTTTCCCATATATAGTCACATAATTCGAGATCAGCACTTCACGACCAGATTGCAGATAACACAAGTGAACTCAGAAACCAAAAGACCTGTGCTGACGTTTGATGAAGGACAGATAAAATTTCAGAATTACTGCATAAAAATTTCTTCTTTCTATGATTCATTCGCTTCAAGCACAGATTGGGGCAATTAAACTACTGTATATATGGATGAAAATGAAAGAAACACCACTGCGACTCATCAGAAAAATAAAGTCACTCTGAGTTTCATGAGCTTAACAGAAGATTTTTACTCAAACGTCTTCAACAACAAAAAGTAAACTGAGGCAAAACTGAGCAGGATGCTCACAAAGGCCCAACACTCAGCACACGGTGCCTAAGATGGCTCCTGCTGAAGCACACTGCTCTCTGCACTTCTCCAAGCATCGCAGTTGTTGACTTTTCCTACCTCACCAGTTCGCATCATCCTCTGAGAGACAACAGGTTCCACATCATTGATTCTTCTACACACTGGAAGTCCACAAGCTCCTTCATGGTGCAGTTCTGGACTCAAGACTGAAGTCAGAATGGGACCAACTCACAATCTGCCTTGTTTTGTGGATATCATCATAGCGAACTCCTAAATTGTCCGGCACTACTCCTACATTTTTTAACCAATCATTCTACAGATTTATCAAATGACCCTTAAAATTCCAAAGTGTTTTTACATTCAAAACTATATGTCCCTAAGGAAAATCAAAACAAACAATGGCCCTACGTGTTCTTTTATTTATTTATTTTTTATTTCCCCCCTGAGCCATGTAATAATGACCAATTTCTACCTAGTGGATGCTGTAAGGATTATCTTTGAACTTAAATAATTCCTCCTCTTCTATGGCATTTATCCTCTGACTGAATTTATAAAGATTAACGTATATCCCCTTCTCAACCTTTATTTTGCTAGGACAAGTGAACCATACTCTTTTAATCTGCTCTCGTAATACAGATTCTCCTAATCATCCTAGCAGTAATTCTCTGTACCTGCTTCACAATTTAAATTAATCCCTCTTGAACATGGATGGCCAGAACAACATACAATTTTTTGGTGTTTTACGTGGGGACAACAAAGAGTATCTTTAAAAAAAACCTCTCTTTGATTGCATGGGAATCACAGAAGCTTTCTTTCCTCCCCCTATTTGGTATTGCTGCTTGCTATCTGCCTAATAGCAAGAGCTCTACATACCTGCATGCTCTTTAGATCCTGTATTTACCTGTGCACTTGTATACACCAGTCCAGAATTCAGCACAGAGTGATAAGCTGCAGAGGGAAGAGCTGACTGCTTTTCCATTTAACAGCTGCTAGAACCATCAGCTTGGGGCTGATGGTGGTTATAGGAGAACTTTGTGTGAAGCAAAGTCACCGAAATGAATCAGAGCCCTTCAACTGGGGCAGAACTGGCACTAGGACCTGTGGCTTCTAGACACCACCAAAACTAGTAAGAATCTGTTTTAAAAGGCCAAAATCTTACCAGAATGCATGCTAATCACTAGGGCTTGACGATGGATGACAAGCAGAAGGACTCAGGCTCTGGAAGGACAGTGAGACATTACACACCATCAGTCCCCTGACTGAACATGGAGAACCTGTTCTCCTCGTCTGCTGGCAATTCCCAGGAAGGAAAAAATAGAAGGAAATTCATAAAGCAGGCTAAAGACATTCAAATTATTTAGTTTCCTACAAGCCTGACCTGAGAACTACTTCGGAGTCACCATGAACAAATCTTGCATAGCTTTAAGACAAAATTATTCTAAAATTGAATTGGCCAATTCAGTTAAAGTCTGACTCTTCTTTTTTTTCCTTTCTTGGCTATTTTTAGCATCTATGACATCGTTCAGAAAACAAACGCTGAATGCAAAAAATATCTTGTTTAGGCTTGAACCACTTTGATGTGAATTCAGATTTCTCAACACGCAGAACGCCCCATCTTGAAGAAAAAGCCAGTGCAATCCAAAGATTTTTTCCTAATACTTACTTGGCAGAAAGAAACTGGGAAGGCATTCTAGGACTTGGATCTCTTGTTGCTCTTCAGCAAGCATCCCTATTATGTGCTGCTCATACACCAAAACTCTGATGAGCCCCCATTACTATTTAGAAATGCATCTTTTCGATAGTAAAGCTGAACAGCCTCCCACCTTAAAAGCACTTCTGGTACATTTACGTTGTGATTTTCATATTTTTAAATGTATGCTATTTGAATTATTTAAAGGGAAAAAAGAGGAGGATTATTTCATCTGGGAGTCACAACTGAGCAGGGGGAATGTCCAAAATATAAAATATTAAATATTCCTAGTTGCAAATGTGAAAGCAAAAAAAGAAAAAAAAAAAAATCCAAAAAAAACCCCATCTTAACCATATTAAGATACTCCTTGCACAACAAAGAAATTATCTGTGATTTTGCAAAATTAAAAATCATTTAACTTCATCCCATTTGGTTACACATAAATAAAACATCTGTATTAAATTGTTCTTACACATTACATAAAGGTCATCTCCATCGGGCTGGAGAGCTATGTTTCCATGCTTCCAGTTTCCTTTTCAGACATAAAGCTGTGATCATACTTATTCCACGGTGTAATTTTATTCTCTTTGCCATCACTCTCTGAAATTCCTGTACCATATCTTACTATCTGCTGTACTGTCACTTCCATCTAACAGTATCTCTAACTGGAATTGTAACTTGAATTGGCTGTCTGCAATCCAGCACACAACAGTCCTCAAAGCAGACTTGATCCACTCAAAGTTTCAGTTTTACATTTAGTAGTAATTTGCCAGGCTATCGATCAGTTCTTCCTTATGATTCCTCCATTCTTTAAAAAGATCTGCCTTTTCTTTCCTTTTTTATTTTTTCTTTTCCAAAATAATACAGCATTCAAGATGAAGTTGGGCTTATTCTAAAGGTACTGCCATTCCCCCATGGCTGCGAACAGAGATTCCTTCATTCTCCTCAAAATGATTTCTGAAAATATTTTGTATTCTCAGAGATGAATCCCCTAAAATAAATGATATTATTTCGTTATTCCTTATCTTTACTGCAATTTTTAGCACTGCCTACTTTCTTTCTATTATGGTAGAAGAACAAATGCCCCAGCATGTTTTAACAATAAGGTTCTGTCACTGTAGCAACTAACAATTAATATGATCAATATGAATTCTGTAAGCATGAAAGAAAAGAAAAAAACAAAATACACACCTGATCTGTGCATCATTTCTGAATCTTCTAATGAAAATTATGGCATTATTGAGATGTTCAAGGGCAGTATTTTGAAAAAGAAAATTCACTATGGGCAGAATGCCTATGAAAACCACTTTTTGCACACATGAAAGATTGAAGTCTGTACGGATCAGGATCTCTGTCTGGATCAGAACTAAATGGGATGCCACCACAGCACTCATATCTCAGCCTTCCATTCTGTCACCTCTTCCCATCCACGTCTGTCATTGCATAGAGCACCCACCACCCTCATCTCTGAATGACTGCAGTAAAAATGAGGCTGTTTAGCACTTTGTAGGATGCTACAGTTCATCGATAGCCTTCTCCCACTTTTAATAGAAGAAGAAGAAAAAAAAAAAGAACAGCTTTATTTTAAGTCTGTCACGACAATTTTAACCAATTATATTTAAACTTCACCAAGTGTTATTAAAAGAATGTGATGCTACCTCTGACAGCATCCTGGATGGGGATGGTATTTAACCCCAGTGTTAGGGAGGAAGATGCTGTTGAGTAAGGGGAAGAGAAAAAACATATGGAGATCTGAGGAAGAGTGCAGAAAGTGCAAAGCCGGGCTTCTATTTATTATGCTTTAACATAGGTAGCTTAAAATTATATCAAATAGATGAAAACCTTTGATATTGTGGAAATTAAAGTAAAAATCTATGATTTTTTTTTCCTGTTCTCATTAGGTTTAGCTGAATTACTGTATTACAGATGGACTGTTCCTAGAAGAATTAAAAAAACCATCCGTATCTGCTCCTGATGAAGGTGTCATTTTCATTTCCTCTCCCATGACATCCCTCAGCTTCAAATGCCCACACACATCACAGCAAGGTAGTCTGCTCTCCATACAAGTTGCAGCACAATTATTATGCGTGGAAGTGCATAATAATCCAGTCCAGTCGTGACTCTACCACTGACTTCCTACATGAATATGCACGAATCAATTAAACCTCTGAATGCATCAATTTCCTTCTCAATGTAGTAATGATAATAATAATAATAGCTGCCCATTGTATAGGGCACCGCATGCAATATTTTTAATGCCTGCTAATGAAATGTGCTATTAATTATTAGAATGTGGTTTGGTTTTGAAAGCCAAGTAGGAGTGCTTCAACTCTGCATTCCAAGCGACACAACCGAAAATCCTGAGCTCTTCTAACAGCCTGACTTGATGGAATTGCTTACAAGCAGTCCGGCAAATCCCACTTAGGAGTCAAACAGCAATTAAATTTGTATCAGGACTTGCAGATCCTGGCAGCTATGCTGCAGTGAGATTTGCAGCTAAGGGGTTAATGGGACGAGATGGGAGTGGTTACGGGCTCAGTGCCACAGGTTTTGCCCTTTGTGGCTTCTCACATCCCAGACTTGGAAAATATGAGCTGTGATACTGAGAAAGGTAAGAAGCCAGCACAGCCCCATAGTGATAAATGAGTTTGCATCATCTGTCATTAGAACTTCCTGCCAACAGGGTCATTCCCTATTAAATTACCACTTGTCAATGTTTAAAATACTGATTGATAAATGACTGTGCCAAAACTGATAACACGACAGCTTTTATTTTCTAATATTCCCCGTTACCACATTCTGCTACTTCAAGATACAGATATAGTGGGTTGGTTTTTTTTTTTTTCTTTTTCCCCAAGTACTTTAGTGAAAGACAATTTAATCTAATACAAACCTAACAGGTACTGTATAATGATTGGTCCTGATATACATTATATACTATTCTTCTTGCCAAAATAAACCTACTGGCGATTTAGTGATACGGGTAGATCCAAGTTTCACATTTCATCAAATGCTAGTAATCTGTTTTATCAATATAAACTGCATTTTAATGAAAAAATTCTTTTCTTCAGTACACTTCACTTTTAATGCCCCAGAGTATAATAATTCGTTCATGCTGTAGAACAAGAATGTTTTACAAGACCTTAACTCTCCAGAGAAATTTCTCTGTAAATACAAAATGCAAGTTTTATGGGAATGTGTTGTATGCAACATGAGCAGTACCCAACATAATAAAAAACTAGGTTGCACAGAGAATTCTGCTTAAGTATCCTTATGAGCTATTGTGGGACTAAATGGTTATTATGGCAGCATTGAGTGGAATACCTATCCGACAGATAAAAGAGACTCAGTAAAACTATTTCTGCCTCTGAACAGATAAAAAGAAATGAGTTTTTTTAGAAAGTTTTGCAAAATAAATACATCCCAGCAGACCAGCCAGCCAGGCTCTCCTTTAGGAGGGCACAGTTGCTCTGCTGCTGGAGAACTGTGGGGACAACTCATCTATTTGGCTTCTGAATTGTAACCAATGGGGCAATGGATATTTCTAGGGCTAGAATAGGAACTCTGTCATCACCCCCTGGAGGCACAGAATGCGAGCACTGAAGGAAGCACCAGTGAGTGGGGATGCTCAAGCCTCCCTTCATCTCATTCACCTAATTCTCAGCTAAAATCCTCCACATTGTGCCTTTCTAAGCCAGCAATGTGCTTCCCTCCCAATAGGTGTCATGTCCCAGATCTTGTGAGCATCCTTCCTGCCTGCCAAGAGAAGCCCTCAAACTATGCTTGAAGCAGGTAAGGAGGAAAGCCATTCAATGGAGCAATTTCCATCATCCAGTTCTTCAGCAGCAAGCCCCAAGGTAGGAGCAGGCTATTGGAGTTATCTAATTATGCTAATTACCCATAAACAGTGGTGACAGAGAGGCTATGACTACCTGAGAGCACCGTGGAGATGCCCAAGCCACCTCTAAGTGCAGTAGGTAGCCTCAAAGCCAGAATCACTGTCATTAGCATCATACTCCACCTAAGCTAATAAATACTTCTGCATGGAAAGCTAATTAACCAAAAACTGCATTTCTAAGGTATAATGCTTCCAACCACAAGACTGTTAATGAGAGCTCACTTGGATACCACTTTAGAGCATCTCTTGGTGCCACACAGCCACATCTCCACTTCCTGTCCATAGACTTGTGATTGGACATTCAGGTCTGTCCCTGGTTGTGGACATTAGTAGCAAAGCTATTGTGTGGTGTTAATTACAGAAGAAGGGTGAGTTAGTTATCAAACTCATAGTTATCTAAAAAGAGGTCTCAGGTTCAGCCCTGCAAGTCTGATCCCAGTGATGCAAGTCACAAGAATTATTGTTTTCCTTCCCCAAAACAGGCTCCTCCCCACATGCCAGCAATGTTTCTTTACAAGAGACATTGTCAGTGCCATTTAGAAACCTTTGTTTAGTCAGAAACTCCCTTGACTGTTCATAAAGCATTCTCAAAATCGGAAAATCCTGTCTCTCTTACACTATAACTAACAAATATAAAATCAAATGGTTGAAAACGTCCTGTTAACTGTACTGTGTTATAAAAGCAAATTAAGAAACAACATTCTCAAATGTTTAATTCTACTTCTAAATGCGTAATGCAGACAGCATGAGGTACCAGCTAACAAGTTCCACTTAAAAGAAACCATTGCCATCTTCTGCTGTCATCCCAGTGCTCCTCATGTTTCTTTTATATTAGCCCACTTTAGTCCAATCTGCATTTTGAGCTCTTAGGAACATTAATTCATTCTTGCTTATAAAAGTATCTCCCTCTTCTACTGCATCGTGATGATGGTAAAGATATACCACAGTTAGAGGACTAGGGATAATAACCAAAACCTATATTACAATTTGCACTGGAACGAATTGCATGGAGAGCCCAACTTGACCCAGCTTTGCCAACTACCAGGGATGGAATGGATGCAGACAGACCGAGAGAATGCACTCAAAATACCAGCAGAGGTGTTCCAGCAGGGTTTGCTGGCACAACGAGAGGCAGCTGCCAAGGATAGCATCATTAGAAAGGGAGTTCTGATCTCAGATTGTAGTTTCTGTGTGCACACATAAAAATACATTATATCAAAATAGATTTTATCGATCCTATAGAAAAAAAAAATCTTTATTACATTATAATAGAAAATAAATTGAAATTTAATAAATGACAACGTAAGTGTGAATTACAACATATTTAATTCACTGTGATGTTGAAGAAAAAAAACCTGATGCACAGCACATATGGCATGTAAGATCAGCTATGGGTATACATCTCTTGCAATACCTATGCACTATGAAGTGACATAAACTTGGAATGTTATTTGTCCATAAGGTTAGATGTCTGGTAATATACATTTCTATATAATATATGATATTAGAACATATATAAATAAAGGAGAATTCAAAATCTGAAATGACAGAGGATGAATCCATATGGAATAGCTGTGGTACCACAGGATCCAGTATGGAAGCTAGTCATTATCAGAATCAGAAAATGGGTTGCTTACTCTGCTGAATCCTCAAATCTTCTCATCTCCTCTCATGGCCAGATAAGGACCAGTGGCTGTGGTTGCTCAGGGAACAAGAAGAGGTGTCCCTATGACAAATCTTTATCATAAAGTAATTCTCTTCACAAAATGTATTGGTAACTTCTTGTAAGTATGAGAAAAGCAGCGATTAGATGCCCATCTGAAATATTTAATACACATTATGTGCATATGTAATGCTACATCTCTCCTTAGCCATTACTCCTTCATCCTTATGTGACCATTCACTGTGCTGCTTGTGTCAGTTTGCACAGCCATCATCCACAGCAATCATATTAACAGGTAAACACATGACATGTTTGACATGCTCTTTTAATACAGTTTTTTGATCAAAGGTCAGATGTATTTTCTTGTATTTTAACCTGCAATCTCAGTGCTGATCTAAAATAATCTTTACATGATCACTAGCACAAGCGTGAGGATGATTTCTTAGATCACTTATGTCCACATGGAGGTTCCATTTGAGACATACACACCCTTCGACATTCACACGCGAAATAAAAGAGGTCAGAGTAAAGAAAAAAACCACCCTGCTTATTTTGCCTTCAGAATTTTTAAATATTTTCCCAACATCTCAGCAAAATTATGCATTTTAAAAAGACTGCAGGCACTGAAATGATTGTCAGTCATGCAAATAATCACTTACTTACACTGTATGAGTTTGGTTTGGATAAAGCAAATTACCATTTGAAAATAACTTGAAAAACACTCTGGGCTAAGAGCTTGCTTTATAAATTTTAGCTTGGCCACAATTTCTCTTAACCTTTTTCTCCTCAATCTCCATTCTGTCACTATAGCAATTCGGTCTAAATTAAAACAAAAACAAAAAACAAACAGCATTCGACTGCCACAGGTGCATTCACCATCATTGAAAGCATGATCCTGTAAAAAAAATAGTCCATATGGGCTGCAGTTGAAGGTCAAAACCTAAAGAATTTCAGAGTTATGCAGAGGACTGCCACAAGATTTCCCAGGTACATTAAAAACCATGAAGCACTTCTACAGCAGCTCAGTATTGAATACATGAAACATCCACTGCATTCCCTCACTTTAAAGACATGGTCTCTAGGAAGCAATAGTAGGTTTGCAGAGGGGTACAGGTAATGATCTCTTCTGCCACCCTGAGAGACAAGGCCCCAAGCAGCACTGGAGGATTTTAACACGCTTGCCAAACACACAGCTTTAAGATTTCACGTTAGACATGGATTTTTAAAGGATTTGCATCAGTGCTTTAGAATATGTTTGCCTAGTGACTGAAATGCAAACCTTGCTCTGTAACATCAATAACATGCATGGCCTGATACTAAAAATCTCTCTACCCCAAACTGCCACAAACATACATTCAGTCTTTGAAGTGGCTGTAAGTACAAGCAGGTCAGGACAAACATCTCATGTGACCAGAACTGTCAGCAGATCAGAACACGGACTCTTGCAGTCATGATGCTGCTTTCCACCTCTTACTCCAACAAAGCACACACCCAGCATCGTGTCGTTTTTAAGAGTATAACCAAATTGCAGAATCAAACCTATCTCTATTTAGTATCGGTCCCATCGAAGCAAAGTTCCTGTTCAGTGGGAGGAAAGTTCCTTATAATAGGAAAAACAATTGTGCCAGGTTTAATCAAAAGTGAAAGGGATCTGGTGAATGTTCCCTTTGAGCCACATAACCCGCTGCTAATTTCAGGATGGGCTCTGAAACAAGGGTAATAAAAAACGTCCTTCGTAGTAACTGAGGAGGACTGAAGAGCAACTGCAACTGCAGCTAATGCCAAAATCTGCAAGTCTGCTCCGTGCTACTGAAATGCTTTTCACCTACCTGGGAAGCAATAAAAAGAGAGGTAGGGGAGGGGGGAAGGAATAAAATCCCACTACAACATACCAAGGGAAATATAGCTTCTCAACTACAGCCTTATCGCTGTTAGTGTTCTCTAGAATTTCTTTCTCCTCCTTGACCTCCCCTGTACAAACAAACAGATGGAGTTGAGGCACAGTCAACTTTTTAAAAACTAAAACAAGTGGGAAATTATTCACACCGAGTGATGGGGGTTTGCATGCTGCCCCAGCAGCTTCTGATTGCTGAAATATACTTACTAAGGGAGAGTGCCTATCTTCCAGCTCTTTACTTAACAATGCTGTAACTGATTAGTTAAAGCTTCACCATAAATAGGTAGTTTTGACAGACTGGAGGCAATTTATGACGTGGAAAATGTACTGACCTGCTCACATCAGGAAACCTGACTGGAAAATAAAGAACTTGGCACTTCGGTCTGATTATTTTTTCCAAATCCTTAGGTCTGTGGTCAGGAATCAGCTTCATAAATTTTCCAATGGATGTAAGAAATGATTCCATATTAAAAGCAGAGTTGAACACCACAATATCAGCAACCAAACTGTAAAAAACAGTGAAGGTTAATGAACACACTGCTGTTGCTAAAGGAGCTAAGCTATTTTAAATGCAATGAAAACAGGATACACATTCTCATATACAAAATGTATAATGGAAATGCCAATTAATATTAGCCTTTTCAGATGAACCAGAAGTAGCATACATACCTTAATCAGAAATGTTCCAATTCGTGCGTTTTTATACTTTGAATTATTTTTGAACTTTTAAAAAGCAAATAACAATATATTATTATCAACCTAAAGGAGCAGATCCCATTCTATCCACAGTTCGCTTTCCATTCATAACATGGGTAAGACTAATACTATTATCCTTGTTTTTCCAGAGCCCTACACACAGATCAGGGGCACTGTAATATGTCTTTGGTAGAACCTGAAAGATGACTTCTCACAGGTAACCCTTTGTACTGAAGGACAACATCTGTTTACATGGGTAGATAGTGATAGGACAAGGGGGAATGGTTTTAAACTCAGACAGGGGAGGTTCCTAATAAAGAGGAAGTTTTTTACACAGAGGGTGGTGACACACTGGAACAGGTTGCCCAAGGAGGTTGTGGATGCTCCATCCTTGCAGGCATTCAAGGCCAGGCTGGATGTGGCTCTGGGCAGCCTGGTCTGCTGGTTGGGGACCCTGCACATAGCAGGGGGTTGGAACTGGATGAGCACTGTGGTCCTTTTCAACCCAGGCCATTCTATGATTCTGTGAGTCCATTCTATGAAACTTACCTTTGGTTAACCTATCTTTGACTGGCCAAGTGGGCCAGGGACTGCAATAACAAAGATAAACAGTTTTGGTTTTTTAACCTATGCATAAAAGTGCATGCACTAAACAAAAAGGAGATACCACACAGTACACAGAATCAAATAAAAAGAAAAAAAAAGGTTTGGTACGTTAATACATTGTATTGCTCCTTAGCATTGTGTTCTAAAATCAATCAGATCAAAAGATTTCAGAAGCAACTGAAATAGTAATTTCAGAAATATTCCTCAACTGAGAGTTGGTCAGGAGACCATAAAAAGCTACCCAGGCCCTGAAGTACCTGGAATTGTGGAATTGTGCATGGGAAGCTCTGACACAGCCTCAGCTGCCCAGGTAAATGAAGCATTGATGGGGTAAGGTTGGCACCTAGCAAAGTCTGCAGACATTTCCACCTCTCTTTGTCTCATACATTGAGCCTCATCTGTTCAGCTTCATCCTGGAGGCTGTGCATAGCACCGCAAGCCTGAACGCCCTCGTCATCCTTGTAGCCCAGTCAGCTACAAGGAAAGGAATTCCACCATTGAAACGTGTGACTTTATTACCAGCATCATCGCAACGCTTCTGAATCATTAAGGAGAAAATAAAATCTCCCTTAACGACTCAAGAAGATTCCAAGTGCTCCACTTTCAATTTTCTCCAAAACATCTATGCAAAACAGCATGGAAAGATAGAGTTGGAAATATACCGATATAAAGATAGATCTGGAAATACGTATTTTCATGTTTCTAGTATTTCCAACAGATTTGGAAGATGGAAGATGGCATTTCCTTGCAGATGACCACTGGGTAGTTATACACTGTACTGAGGAGATGGCTTTCATTTGCTCTTAAAAATGGGGTTTAGACAGCAACAAAAAATGAAAGATGGAAATTACATAATTATACAGAGGTGCTACTGGAGGCTGAAGGAAATGGAATGGAGCATCTATAGAAGACTTTTAGGGGGAGATGAAGCAAAAGAATTTTATGGTTTTAAAAATGCGTGCTTTGAAGATAACGTCTGTCAGCTTACAATAGAAAAATAACTGCCCTAAGAAAGCAAAACGTACATAAAAAAATATTCCTTACCTCAGTGCCACAAAAAGACATCTTCACAGTGTAAAATCTGAAAATGGCTGCTAAAGCTTTATTGGATTGCTCACTATCGTCTCCCACTCTACTGCTCAAGCAGTGAAACATGTGCAAATGCAGCAGTGGCAGCAGCAGGATGGCCAGTGTGTACCCTGAGAAATTTGACTATCAACTGGCCTACATTATAATGATACAGAACCCTAACTTATACCTTCAAATGCTCAATCCCTGGTCCTCATAATTCTCCTAATAGCAGCTAGGAAAGAAAAGATCATTCAAATCAATTTATTCCAGTTCTCAGAACAACTCAGTTTTGCTGTTTCACTTCGGTTTGTACAGAGCCTAACCACAAAGCTTTTCAGTGTGGTGGTTATTAACTTCTTTCATTAACTTAGATTCAAGAAATACATTTGTTTTTAGCAACAATAAAGGACTGCAGCCTTTAAAACGTCTGGGTATTTTAGCACTGCACAATTTCTGAATACCAGATGAAAAAAATACAAGGATTTATCTGGTACGTTTACTGCCCTCTCTTCACAAGAAAAGTGCAGCATTATGTTTTAATTTCTGTTTATTTCCCTAAAACCCTCTCTATAATTTCAGTTGGATGCAGTAAAAGCTATGGCCGAGCAGGAGGTGCTTAGCTGGGCTTTGCTAAGCAGACACGAAACAAAGCATCTCACTCATGACAGCCAAGATGGGGCAAAACCCACACAACTACCAGGTATGCCACTGTAGCCCAACAGAATCACAGCACAGCTCGGGCTGGAAGGGACCTTAAAGATTACCTGGTTCCATGCCCATGCTGTGGGCAGGGCTTCCACGCACCACTGGTGCTGGTTTCACTGCTCTCTTATACACTGAGATGAGTGGATAGAGGATGTGGTTTTAGCCAGAACCCTTCTCTCAGCTCCTCTTTGGGATGCTGTTTATACTTCTGCTTGCTATAGTCTCTTCAGTTCAGTGGAGGCAGACTCCTCAGGGCTGGCAACACTGAGCATCGGTACGTAGAGGGACACATTAAACAACAAAGAGAGGTGTGAGAAACACATACCATGAAAGAATCTGGTTGTATCCATACTGGAAATCTCTTTCCTTGCACTTCTGGACAGGATACGCCAATTGGTTCTCATGGAAGTAGAGGACCTTTTTCAATTTGCCCAGGTCAGGGCGCAGGGCAGCGAGTTCAGCCAGGTTAAGCACGGAGCTTGCAAAGAGGATCCTGGAAACAAGGAGAGCAGTGTTTACTGCCTGTGAGCATGCTCACAGGGGTCACCCCTTACCCTTCGCCTCCCCTTCTCCCCCCCAAGAAAAACATAACCCCTATAGGGACACATCAATAGCTAAGCCTTAATACCATGTAGCAGCATTCGAAGTTTTGATCTCTTAAAAAGCAGCTGCTAAGAACCCAACTAGAAAAGCACTGAATCTCATTGGTCTTCCCAGCTCAGTTACAGAGAGATGCAAAATAAAAAAGCTGGATGGATTTTATTGAAAAAGGCAAGAAAAGCTGTATCTGAAGGACAAATGGAACAAAGATAAGGCTGACTAGGGAATACTTTGCTTGCCAGTTTCATTACACTTTACTTCTTTATGCAACCAACTACTGAAATTCAATATATGAGCAGGAATGGCACATGTTCGTGTTATGACATAAACCCTTTTGATTTATGCAGTACACTTATCTAGTGTAGTCTCTTTTTTCACCCTTTTCCTATGTTTTATTTTCTCATTTTTCTTAGGTATCCTATAGATGAAATGTTTGTATCCTCACACCCCAGTATTGCTGTAGCATTCTTGCTATTCCACAGTCCACAGCATTGCTCACATCCATCAGGTATATTAAGCAGGCACAAACAACACTAACAAGCTGGTATCTCAGCCTTGTATAACCTAAAAGGCTATCAGAAAATGGGCTTATTTAAATACATAATAGCAAATTGTGACCCTGCTGAAAACAGTGGCAAATTTCCCATAATTTCTCCACAATTACATGAGTGCCTCCTGTCCCTTGGTCAGCACAGCCTCCAAATCAACTGAATCCTGAAACTATGGAGAACTACAGACACTCGTGTTATAGATTTCTCATCATAAAGGATAAAAAAAAAGTACAGGGATCAGGTATTGTATTGCACATTAAACGTTAAGCTTTAATGCAGTACTTCTTAACGTAGCCCATTTCTGACATTTTTGGGGGCTATTTGCCATTTCTGTAGTTCAAGAATTTCAATATCTGTGAAATGCTTAATTTTTCTAAAATCTTTTCAATTTCTTTCTCTTTTTACATAGATTTAGTGTTCAAAAGTACTGCTGAGCTCGCATCATTAACACTGTAACCTTCCAACTCTGGCTATCAAACTTAAAACTTGTGAATTTCCCCAAATAACCACACACACACCCATCATATATGCACCATAATGTTACCTTTGCTACTACACACACAGTCTTTGAGTAATCTGCATGTAGAGAACAAACACTTCCTAGAGAACTCATCCTGCATCCGTCTTCATCAGTGCAAATCAATGCTAATCTGAAAGGCTTACCAAAGTAAAAGATGAATGTGACTGCTTTGCTCATCAAATATTTGGTACTTCTGAAGGGATTGTTAAACAGAATAGCAATGAAGACACAAGCACTGCTTTACCACCCAAAGACCAAGAAAGCAGTTGTTAGGTAAGTCACAACTTGTTTGCCACGTGGAATGACAGCACATGGAGCATACCATGAATGGGGCCAGGCTCCAAGCAGATGGGAGAAGGCTTCTTACAGCAGGTACAACACACCTAACATGCAATAATACTGCAAAAATAAGATTAATGGCTGCTTGGAAAAATGCTGGACTGCCTCATGGCTTATCCTTTCTTCTACCATGGGAAAGAAAACTGAACTGGTGCAAGAGAGTGCTTATAAACTTGCCTATAAACTCAGCTGTGTTTGAGTGAGGAAGGAAAGGAAGAGATGGCACATGGGGACAGAAGGCAGGGGCAGCAGCACAGAGCAGGACACAAATGCCACGGTGGGAAGAGCATGGTGTAGGTGTCAGGGCCATGAGACAACAAGAGCTGAGGTTGAAGCCTGGGCACAGCCACACAGCTCTGCAGCATCCAAACCCACTCAGATGGACAAAGGCAGAGCAATATGAATAAAGATGCTTATATCCACAGGAAAGGAAGGTAATTCTTGCAGACAAACCAAACAAAGTTGAGTTGGACTAGATGACCTTTAAAGGTCCCTTCCAACTCTAAGGATTCTGTGATTCTATGATTGAATACAACAGCACCATTGCAGAGAGCCAGAGGCAGGCTTCTCTTAAGGCAAAAAGGACCAAAACTTGGGAAGCATGCAAGAGCCAGACCTAGATTTTCTACAGTGTAAATGAGAAGCGATAAGAATTAACAAGCAGATTGCTCAGGACTGCCCAGCTCATACATAAACCAGTGCCAAGAGAAAACTGTTGCAATTACTAGAAAATTCTGATTTAGAAGCTGAAATGACACTGTTTACGTTTCTTACGGCAAATAAAGTGTTGAATTGGTAACAGCATTAGAAAACACCTTTCCTCATTCACTTGCATCACTTCTCAGCGCTTCCAGAACCGAACGCAATGGGCACGAGATGCTCCTCTGTTTGTTTCTTTGCTGGCATAAAAGCTGCTAACTACCAGCACAAAGCACTTTCTCCAGCTCTGCGAGCCTAAATAGCACCTGACAGCCCAAGTCACTGTGAACATGCCCACAGAGCAGCCGTGGACGTGGCTAATGGACTCAAGCAGGGCACTGGAGGATACGCTGCCGTGGATTTCCACTTAACACCTATTACAAGGGAAAGAAGGGAAAGTTTATTATAATGTAACCTGAGACATAAATATATGTCAGTTGTCATTCTATGTGACACTGACTTTCATTTTACCTCGGGTTATTATTTAAGTAATAAATCCTAACAAGGTGAGCTTTATCATCCCACCGAGTGTATCCGGGAGGTAGAGACACAAGGTGATAGCAAGAACGCTCCAAACATGATAATTCCTGACAGCTGCTGCTTGAGCACAAGTTAAATTGAACAGTTTATCTCAGCATAAAGATGTTATAAGGTTTTATGTTTAATTTAAAAAAATTAACATAAAACCCAGAGAAAGCAGAGTTAGGCAATCTTTCACAAACATGACATACTACAATCACTGTATAAGCTGGATTAGTACTTATTACCATGCTACTAGAGAATTAAGCTGTTTTTAGACCACCAAAGAGCTTTAAATTGCAACTTTTGTCTCTGTAAGAGAAACCTATATTTAAAACGTCTGCTAAATTCAAATTAACTGCTACATCATTAGCTTGCCACCTCACAAAAAAAAAAAGCACATTTAAACTGCTATTACAGTATTCTTATCCTAACCTATCACTGCTGCAACACATAATACAACAGTAGCCCTCCATAAACACAACATGCAAAGTGCCACAGAGCTGAAGGTCATATTGGTAATGCCCCAGCTGTCCACCCCAGGACAACCCCGGGCACTTTGCAGCCATCAGGACGTGGTGCCCAGCAGCACCAGCACCTTGGAGGCCAGCCAGACTGCAGGGCCACCCTCCACATAGGCTCTGATTTTACGCTAAGCTTGTGCTTAATTTGAAGCACTTAATTGTCCTCCTGACTTCTGAGGAACTACTTACGTGAATTAAGTTAAGCGGGTGCTTAATTCGTACAAATATTCATGGCAAGGAGGCTGAGCAGGCTTGCAGACTGAGAGCAGCGTTGTGTGTGCAGAATGACCTGACCTTTGTTTTGCCCGTTGTTTAATTTCAAAAAGCTGAAGAGGACTAAAATTTTAAAAAATTAAACAACAGTAACAGCATTTATATCATCAGCCAACAATACGCGTAAGCCTGATATGGGTTTCCATTTAAACCAAGCAAAATACAAAAGTAAAGGTGCTAAAATATTCTTGTTTTATTTAATAGGTCTTTGTGCTACGTAACTGTGATTTACTCTTTTAAGAAACCGTCCTAAATTTTTCAATTAAATTCCCATGCAACCTAACTAAAAGCACATTTTGCCTTCCCCTTGGGAGACCACACAGTGCACATTTATCTATCCGTGGATCCAGAGATGGAACCCTCTGAGCTTGCTGAGCATCCAGCACAGAGCACATTGAAAGCACAGCTGATTGGCACTGGGACCCTTGGAGCCTAGCAAGGAGGGTCAGCCTAGCTGGAGAGAAGGGAATGAACATCCACATAGGACACTCCACACTGGGGGAAGACCCACAAGGTCCAGTGAATCCAACACCCAGCTCCACACTGCACCACTCAAACCCCATTGCTGAGAGCAGTGTCCCACTGCTCCCTGAGCTCCACCATGCCCACCACCTTCAGCAACACAGCCTTTCCCAAACACCCAACCTGTGCTGTCTTCATGCTCCTCAAGAAGATACCCGAGGGTTCTGGTTCCTCCATCTCATCCCCTAGCACACCCATTTCAACGCAGTCATTTGGACACGTCCACTGATTTGGCTTTAAGATGTGATGTGTGGATTAGAGTTGAAGAACAAATAGCATCGTTAACACTTGCAATGCTAAACGGACCAGTTATCTTCATGCAGTGTCACACATTCTTTCAGGATCAACTTGCAGAAGGTGTGCTTTTATCACTGTACCGAGAATACAGTGATCACTATCAGATACAAAGCTTCTTCATTTCCCATTGAACAATAGATGCTCCTGAATTTCCAAATAATAAATACTAATCAACGATGATATATGACAGTACACAACATAATATAAATTAACTCTAATTTTTTTGGACATGCAATGCACAAATGTCAAAAATGCTTATAGATCCTATAATACATATCTCATAAATTACACTTTTATAGATAGAGCGTAATTTGAAATGTTTACAGAAATAATTAAGTCCTACCATTTGAACATGCCTTATTTTTCAAAACAAATCACAAGGGCTGTCATGCCTTTCATCTTAATTAGGCCACGTGTTTGTCTTATTTATTTGTTATGTACTTTCATAAACGTTTACAAATATTAATCGTAAAGAAAAATATTTTTTCCTCTTGCTGTAATTACAATACAGAGCACAGTGATAGATACTCATGGCTCCTACTAGTTCAATAGTTTGGGATTTGGAGCTAGTCTCGTATATTGAAATACATTATAAATGAATATTTTCTTTTAAACTCATACTTCAAATCCCTTTTGTTATGCTTGTATTTAAAATGACATCCTCTCTTCCTTGTTTTATAGTACAGTACTCAGAACAAGAGTTGAAATTCTTCTTCCTGCTGTCACAGACCTCGGTTCCATTTTCCAAAAGAATTTACTGCCTAGAAATCAAAATTTCCCCTTCTTCATACAGACCGTATCCCAAACAAAGCTCTAAACCATCTGCCCAAGCATCTGCTATTTGACATTCCTGGAGCAGAGGGTGCTGGGTGTCCAGCCCCATTGCTGCTGGTCCCATCCTTCTGTTTCTCTACCAACATTTTCAGACCTCTGTCAGGACTTCAGGTAGGATTTCCCAGAGCCTGCAGTATTAACCCGCTGACTCCACAGGCATTAGTCAGCAAAGCCAAACATAAAAAAAAGCCACTCCCTCACCTTTCAAGTATTCAAGAGTCTACATAGATGCATTAAGTTTTTTAGGAGAACCGTTTGGGTTCATCACCAATTCTTCCTTTAATTTTTGATTTTTCAGTGTCTTTTGAGATACTGAAAATGAAAGTGCCTGGTCTAGCATTGAATGGGGAGTTTGATGGCCCTGCATGCGGCACGGGGGTTGGAGATTCATGATCCTTGAGGTCCCTTCCAACCCTGGCCATTCTGTGAAAGCAGTTAAAACTACTTTAGTATTTAACACTGAGAGGTAAGCTTGAAAGAAACTACTTCAAGGATAGGCTTTTCAGGTTCTTGGGAAATGCCATATTTTGTTTGGATTCCTTTGATTTTTAGCACTGAAGCTTCTTCAGTTTTATTAAGTGCGTAGCATTATTTTTCTTTCCCTGATTTGTAATTAAATTTGGCTTCAATTAATTACTGACAGATGCACATTTTTACTTTAGTGGCCAGATTGCTCACCATAGGCTACATCATGCTCTCTGTTTCCATGAAGAGAGAGGTCGAGACCGAGCAGCTCTTGCTGTGGTGATGAGGGAAAGAGAAAGCCACGAACCCACATCATCTTCCTTGTTCAGATCTCACTGTCAGCACTAAATAATGAAGCGAAGGCATCTTATTAGGGCAGAACATAAGCAAAGCAGGATGCCCTACTAGTGAAAAGGAGTTGGATGGTTTATGAGAAATGTACGGACCAATTCTGCTCAAGTATATATGCTGTGATGCATATTTGCAAGAGGAAATGAAACACAAGAAAAAGAAAACGGAAGAGAAGGCAACAAACCCACAAGGGAGAATGTAAAAGATGTAGGGATGTACAGTGAAAAAAATTTTTAAAGGAAAAATGTGTTAAATTGGTGTTCTTACTCCAAACTAATCCCATAAGACTCACAAAGCTTTGTTAATTGTTTTAAAGTCTGCAACATCATTTAATTGGGTCTCTTACCTGCCTAACTCTGGGACAAAAAAAAAAAAAAAATTATGCCAAGTGACTGGCGTGAAAAATGCACTTCTTGAATGGCAGGAATATGGAAAAGTCCTAAGACGACACATCATAACACTGCTCTTCAATAGCAAACCCAAAGAAGCAACTTGAGGACAACTGCACCACATCAGATGGTGTCCAATGAAGGTAGCCTGACTCACTGAAATGAAGAACCAAGTGTTTTATCCAACTTCATCTGTAATGACTCTATGGTATTATTTTTTATAGTGGTATGCACTCAGTGCACAGGCATATACTGTACATTGGGTGCATACACTCTGCTCTGTGATTCTCTGTTCTGAGCATAGAATTTCTACACAGGAAGCTGCCAAGGGATGGAAAGAACAGACTGAAAGAAAGAAACCTAAGAAAGGGGGTATACAAACGGGTGCTTTGATGTATAAGAGATAAATTTTAAAAGTTATTTTTCTTTTATTTAAAAAAGTTTTGGGGAAAAAAAAAAAAAAATCAAAGCTCAAATCCTCTCCCAATTTTCACATTTTACATTTAAAAACATACACAACCAGAAAAGCCGTGCACTTCACACGATCACAGAGAAAAGACGGGCAGGGTCTCAGCAGACTGGTTGGCAGTTTTATGTTTCAAGTGCCCCCAAAATTCTGTTCTCCAAAACATGTCTGACTGCCACCTGCTTTGTATGTTACTTCAGGCACTTTGATGTGTAAATACTTAAAGACTTGTTTTCTTTCTTTTTTTTTCTTTTTTTTTGGTGTGTGGGGGGGTAAATTTGAAGGGAATTGCTAAAAGGAACTTAGTTTTCTTAGCAAATAGCTTTCAGATTTTTCTACTATTCCACATCTCTGATTTCATCTCGGATAATCTACAAACATCAAACATCATTTTTATGGAAGCTAATGCTCTTGTATCTAATTTTTCACCCCCCCTCCCAAAAAAAAAACACCATTGCAGAGCATCAATCCAAGGCAAAGCTACTCCTTCAGAATGGGGACCCGAAGAAAAAGCAGGATTCTTCCCAGAAAACTAATACAGTCCTCGAAAAAACTCTAACTGTCATAAAACCTGAGCAGCTGGCAACTCTGTCACCATGAAGTATCCATATGGAAGACCGAGATGTGTCAAACTACCCAAAACGAGTTTGGATAGTGCAGAAGATGGAATAAATAATTCAGTATCTTCAACACATTCAACAGCAGGTAGTAGATATGCTACCTGCTTCTACAATGTGCCAAAATGTAACATGCGAGTGAGAGCGAGGGAGAGAATGTGAGTATCTCCAACCTGTTTTCATGAGGATATTTTGCTCGAGGAAGTTCTCTTTTTAGAGGCATATGATCCGTATCAGATGTTTGTCAGGAGCAGGCAGCACTACAGAACATTAGGAATAACTTAGTAACTTTAATATATATTCACCAACTGCGTACTCTTTCATATATATATATATATGAATATGTATATGGTCATATATATCTGTGGGTGTATGTATGTATATATATATACACACACACACACATTATATGCAAATCTTAATCAAATGTAACATAAAAATATAAGGAAAGTGAAAATATTTATTTCTCCCAACAGCCTTTCACGCTTCTATAATGCACATTTGCTGTGGCACAGTGACAGCTTCCTGCCTTAATGCAAGCGAGCAGATTACTCAATATGATCAGCTGAACTTGTAATCACAACTAGAATTTAAATGTTTCTGGTCTGTGTCCATGGAGGCTGCAGGAGAACCGCAGCGATGCCAGGAATGGAAGGACCAAGCCTTCACCTGCAAGGAGTCAATGCTTAACCAGCATGCTGCCAAAAGCCTGGGGACAGCAGGCAGACCAATGCTCAGTGCTGTACCAGCAAGGAAAGTTTCAGTCTTCACCTTCTGCAATGCTAATTTCCAACCCTAGCCTCTCTTATTCAATGGTTTCTGAACGTGGTACAGCTACCAGACTTGAACGATTACACTGAAATGGCTGACTGACCAAATGAAGTGAGATTTCAAAGAAGTGAGACAAACACTCTCCTTCAATTCAAAAGCTGCCAAACATATTTCATCGAACCTTCAAAAAATAATTGTTTTGTCTGTTCTGAATTAAGCCTGAAGTGCTTTAAGAGAGGTTTCTCTACAAACATGGCTAAAGATCACAAAGGGGAGCATTTGGATTGAATGTAACCCTTCAGTCATCTATTTCTAAATAAAACTTGCAGCATGCCTGGCATATACTATAAACTGATTTATTTCCATTTACGTAACATGTTTTTTTAAGTGTAATCGGAATTGATGCCCTTTCATTTTATTGCACATTATCACAACAGGCCTTTCTCTGCAATGCCACCAGCAAAAGAGATGGAAAAAAAACAGCTTTTGGTTCTGCATCTGGGCAAGGCAGCTTGCTCTGAGGCTCCTGCCATGCCACGAGGGGCACCAACGCAAGAACGTGCAAACAAAGAGAGAAGTCAAAGAGAATGTGCCAAAAATACAGGTGAAAGCACTTGGCTGTTTTGAACTTGAAGCCTTCTGCCCATTTTTGAGATGGTCTCCAGGTCCCGGCTAGAAGTTTTGCAGATGTGACCACCACACTGCTACACTGTCATGACTGGGCCATTCTTACATATGGATCCACTGCCCAAGTAAGCAGAATGACCCCAACTCCCCCCATGGAAAAATCTAAATTAAAAAGTCATAATCAAAGGGGTTTTGACTTACAGATATTTTACAGATTATTCTCCCAGCTACAGCATCGTGAACTTCAGAATTCATTTTATCATTAAATAAAGCACCCAGCAGGGAACGCCCATTACTCCCCAGTAACACGCAAGTGAAATACCACAGTGAGAAGAATATACCAGATACTTTCTAATCTTTAAGATTCAGAAAGTGAGGCCAAAGATTGCTTATCAAGGGCCATGAAGAGAATCAGTGCCATGGTGAGAACTCAGGAGCCCAAGAGTCGGAGATAAGAGAAAGTCACGGTCTGGTGATTTAATCGATCTACGCATTATCGTGTCACTCTGTCTACATATCTTATGGACCCTGCTCACCACAGTACCTGACACACTTCCTGAATGAAGTGTTATCTTCATGAGACCATACGCACTATTTTCAGATAGCGTATTTTTAGGCACAGATATCACGTGTGTATGCACATAGATTTATATGCATTCACACAGAAATCTAAGCACATGCATAGACAACACACATCTATACTATATATTCCATGTATGTGTGTGCATACATAGATTTATCCCACTCTTCTATCGAATTGCACACTATGATTGTGAAACAGCATCTTCAGAATTAGGCTATTTAAACTCTGGCCTGGAACGTTGTTGACAACAGCAGATTTGTTATTGGGAAAAGACCGTGCATCTGTCCACCACAGAAAACTAAAAATCTGCTTGAGATGCCTGGCCGACAAGAGTTCCTATCTGCAAAAATGGAGCAAAATGAAATTTTTGGTCAAGGTCTTCCAAATAACGCAGTTTTTCCGGTGATGCCTTTGGACTATGTGTAAGGCCTTTCAGGAGCTCTCAGAAAGGAAACTTGACTCGAGCTGTTTGTCAGAATGACTGGAGGTATTCTCTGGAAAGTATTTCAAAAAGAGTTCTGGACCACTGGTAGTTGCACAGTCATATGGGATTCATTTTCTGTATATATCTCAATAGAGCACTGGATGAAACAAATTAACTTTAAAATTCAAAGATCTTTATACAGCCCTGTGCTTTTAGGTACAGATATTTAAGCAATCTCCATTTCCTGCCAAACACTGAAATGGATAGTAAATTACATTAAATTATTAGGGATACAACCAGTAAAATTTCTCTTGTGCTTTCTTTGCTAGCTGCTGCATCTCGGTATTTCTTGCACTGAGTATTAAAGACAGTTTAATATTATCTGTGATTTTCAGTCCTTCTCCAATTAAAGCACTAAGAGCAGGACACACAACGGCACCTCTGAAGACTGCTGTGGGCACCAGCTGCAGACTCGCAAGAATTCTCTATAGGAGGCAATTCCAGTACCTGGCTCAAGAAAACAGAATTTAGTTACTACGTTCCACTCTGTGGCACTCTAAGATGATTTCAGGATGTCCTCATTTCAGGATTCATCCACCTTGATTTCTGCCCTTAGGAAGTAATGAATGAACAAACACACAACGTAAAAGGAGGAACTTACACATTGCTGGCTCTGCTAAAGCCTCAACTCCAGCTCAGCTCTACGGTCACTTATGGATGACCACCACTCACAAAGGAGAGCCCCAGCCTGCAAGACACAGCAAGAGGGGCAAGTTCTCACCTTGACTTCATTTACTGCAATTCAAGAAGAAACGTATTTAGGTGCTGAATTTTCATTTTTATTTTTTGGAAGAAAATACAGGAAATCTCCTCTCTCTCCCTTTCTGCAGGACCTGCAGGTTGACATGAAGGAAAAGATGCAAGCTAGTAGGTAAAATATGAAAACATACTTTCTTCCTTCTTGCTCCTACTTCTACTAACACCATAAGTTTTACTAGAAACAAGTAATGACAGAAGAGCACGGCACTAGTGAAAGAATATAGAAAAAATAATCACATCCATTGGGGACTATGTAGTGCAGTGTCCAGAGCTGTCCCACACCAGACCTCCTCAGGGCTACTGTTTCAAGTAAAAATTAAACATTACACAGAAACAGTTCAAGATTGACATTTTCCAGCTTTGTGTCAAGTTACATTATTTGAATGAATCTCAACTTTTAAAAACATCAAAACACCAAAGAAAAGCAGATGAGGGCCGTATTAAAAAAAAAAAAAAACTGAGAAATAAGACTCTCACTAGAAGCAGAACAGCCACCCATGTTGAGTATTACCAGAGGCAGGATTAGGTAATGATGTCTTTAAATAAAAATTACCATCCGCTCTTTTTGTTGCGAGTTCAACATGAAAAACATTCATTACTCCATGAGCACTTTTTGCTTGTGCCCTTACTCAGGGGGTGCACTCAGTTTTTGCACGCCCACCTCACAAGAGCCCCAGTTGGCCAAACCCAAAAGGAACCCAGCATGGCGCTCAGGGTCAATGCAGTGTGCTCAACACAGCCCCAAAACTACAGCAGGAGCTCTTCAGAAAAAGGCAGGTGGGATTTTTCTCTAAGTTACCCCAGAAATTCTACGCCGTCTTTAATAACAGAAAGCAGTCGACCGCCCTCTCCTCTCATCTCTCAAGCACTTGCAGAAAGCCTGCTCTTAACCCTGCTGCACAGGCTGAAACTCCCTTTCATCTTCCATTTATTTTCATTTTTACCTGAAAGGCAGAGGAGAGCTGGGTTTTTAAGCACGACAATCCCAAACGGGGCTGTTTTGCAATGTATTAGATTGTGGTCTCCTTCCATTGATGGCAACGCATACCTGAACTTCTGCAGAAATAACAACTTCGCCCTTTTGATTTAAGTATGGCATATATTTAATGTAATGTTCATCTATATATGTTCTCACTGTTTAAGAACTCGGCACAGGTGTTATTAATAAAATAAATTTATTTTTAAAAAGGATGCTATTCTATAAGCTTTGAAGCTCACACATAGCCTAACTTAACCCAGCTTTGGCTCATCTGGTCTTTAAATGACTCCTTTCATGTGGTCAGCCCACGAGCCATACGTACTGCTGCTCAATCACGCCACTGTACATCGTCAGCGTGAGGATGATTTGCATGATTTGCATTTCCTGTACCGTTTGAGCTTCAATGAGCTCTAAGCACCACGTACAAAAGAAACCACCGCCAAGTAATGCAAAGATTTTAGTTAAACCAGATGAGAATGTTTTAGTCAAGCTGCCAATAAGAAAGGAAAAAAAAAGAGTCTCAGGGATATCCTGTTAAATAAGGATTTATTTGTAGGGAATCTGAACCCTAGACGAGTAGCTACTTCTCAAATCTGAAAGTTGCATGGATTCCTTAATAAATATGGCCAAGAATCAAAGAATTCAGTAAGATATTTTTTTTTCATTTGTGTTGGTAAGATTTTGGCACCGCATTACGTTACCAATTTATGTATTTAATAGCACATAAATGGGTTCTGATTACATTAGCTTTCCTACCGTATAAAACTGATTAAACCGAATTCACCCTTTGCTGGTTAAATTTCTCCCAGTGAAAAAATCTTTTATCACAAATGATCAATAAAAGCTGTCGGACAAATAGCTCTGATAGAAGCAGCACTACAGCGGGCTCAATGAATAAGTACGAAAGTGAAGAAAAAAAACGTCGCAGAGCCTCGTCGTCACGAAAAACAGAGACAGATGGGGAGACAGACCTATATGATGCTACAAATAGATGAATATCTTGCAAGGATTGCAACAAATGTTTTAAGACGGAGTCGAAATTTGAAAAACTGCAGATTTGCTCATGGTGCTGCCTGTACGTTCACCTGAAATCCACAAGCTGGAAGATGATCGTTACATATATTAGCAAGGTTTCAAAAATAACAAGAAAAATGCACGGTGTACTTCACGGTTTTGCAAGATCTTTTCCAGATAATGACACAATTACTGATGCCGTTATTTAGCGCAGTTCCTGTGTTAGCTATTAGTACAAAAAGGAATTAAGAAAGTTTGCTTTAATTACTGCTTTAAGAAACCTGCTTGAGGTGTGCCCCTCCGCAGCTTAAACGCAGAGGTGTGAACTTCATGCGCAACGCTGTATTTTACAACGGGTCTCAGCTTCAATTGAAAGACAAATTCAGCAAGTTGAACATCTCATAGAGCAAGCAGCATCTGAGCAGCCGTTCATCACGTACGCCTGATAGCAACTGAAGGCTGTCTGCTAGAGCACTGGGGGAATCTGCATACAATCATGCTTAATGAAAACCACAGCCAACTCCCACCGCTGCTCTTTCCAAAGGACATTCATTCTCAGAATGTTCAGTTGCGTCTTCAGCTCCCTGGATTATTGAAGTGTTACCAAGTTGTAAGAAGAGCATAAGGAGTTACCGAAGGGTTAAACTCCTTCTTGAATATGAAAACTTCACGTATTCCATCGCTGTCTGCAAACACACAGCATCACAACATCCTATAGCATGACTGTAACATTTAGCAACAGAAACGGCCACCATATTAAAAATGCCTTCTGTCATTTTTCCACTTAGAGATCCCCTGCATAATGCTCTTATTCAAAGGTCAGCTAATTTTATTATAGAAAGTAACTAATAACCTTCATTAATTCTTAGAAGTGCAGATTTCTAGCACATCAACCAAATAAATAATACACTGAGGTAATACAGTACAAACCAAGCTGCTGAATATAAGCTCTACTGTGCGAGCAAAAAATAAAAAATAAAAAAATTTGCATTTGCAACAGACAAAAGAGGTCATTAGAAATGTAATACATTTTTTTCCTCAAAAGCTGGAATACATAGAGCTGAGTAAAAGCAGATCTGCTGATACACACCCATAGTCCAAAACACTGAGAGCATCTAAAGAGGTGTTAAATGTTCTCACCTGCACATGGCCAGGCACAATCCCCAGTGCTACACAGGATGTGCCCAATATTGGAGAATCTAACCGAGGATTTTCCTTACAAACTTTCTAATTTAATGACCAAATAACGTGAAAATATCGAAGTTAAAAACACGCGTGTTTATGTTTTACCTTCACCATATCCCTTGTTGGGAAAGCACTATGTAAAATGATTCACCAACATCCACAGTTTTTATCAGGCAATTTTCTCCCACACCAGTGGACTCGCATGCAACGCTATTCATTATCAGCCTTTCCCAGCACACTGCTTTCGGTTAGTTTGCTCCTAAGAAACATCACCGCGCTCGAAACTAAAAATAGACTGCTATTTTGGGCTCCTTAATCACATGAGGAAAAGAAACAGTTTGTATCAGTCTTCTTTAATTTACAAAATAATTCCACGGTGCGCCCTGCGCATATATCATGGAAATCACTGGCGCTCCTAAGGCAGGGCAAGCTGCACGCCTGCTGCCGCTGGAGCAAAACGTGCTTTCAAAGATCCCAGCAACAATAGTCTTGTGACTAAATAAGAAACAGAAGCAGAAGCCATGAGCCAAGCAGATACCTATCGGTTTCCTTGAGCTTAATCTGATTAAAACATGGCTCTCAAAAATGTTAAATAGAATGCCACGTCAGAGAGCAGGCATATGATAAAAATAGCTCCTGACAGGAAATCATTATTAAACAGGCATTACTAGTGTATCTGTTATGGAAATTTCCCTGTAATTTTTCAAGGTTTCCCCTCATGCTCTTCTTCAGTTGCCTGTTACACTTTTTTTTTTTTTTTTTCTTTTTCTTCAATGGCGTTTAAGTTTGAGATGTAAAAAGAAAATTATCACTGCAATTTTCCGACTAGATTCTGCTCAATACCATCTCAAGTACGTCGTACATCATCTTGTCATTCACTTTAACAAGAAATCACATAACATTCATAGGCAGAAAATAACCCAAAACGGGCAAGTGCCACTGTAGCAAAAACATACTCGTATGTCACAGCAGAAAAATATCTTAAATTCAATGGCTTTTGTACTGAAAGCATCTTACACATTTTTAATTGGAGAAAAGCTGCTAGGAGTGACCTGAAAGCTATTCTGGTGTCCATCAGCCAGATAGAGAAAAAGTAAACTTTTGATAATATGCTATAACACACATCAACGTTAATATTTTTAAAAGCTTAAGTAAGTAAAATAAATTTCAGCACTCAAAAATCCCAGCCACTGCAGTCCTGCTCAGTGCTACCATCCACCTCACAAACATCCCAGCCATCACAGGAAAAGAAATCTGGTTTCTTTCTTAAACGTCCACCAACTGGATTTTTCAGAATAGTAGAGTTCTCAGATGTTTGGCTGGTTTTCTGCTTGATGTCTACCCTGGGTTTGAAAACATTTGTCCCAACAAGGCCACACTATGCCTGACCCAGCATGAAGGGATCATGCATCCCATTGGCAGTGGCACTTCAGCCTCATTCCATAAAGTCTTGCAAGAGCACTCCCATCTATTCTGCTTAATATCCATCTATTCTGCTTAATATCCCTCTCACATTAAGAAACTGTATCTACCAGAAGGATAATTCAGCTCGTGGTCTTACTGCAGTCATCTCCCTTGACAAAGCAGAAAAAAGCACCCAACTGCGAAACATCAGAAACCAACAATCAAACCATCTCTACTTAAGTGCAAATTTAGTTACATCTCAAGGCAACACAACTCAATGCATTCTGCTGATAGAGAGGGCCCACAAGTCTAGGATCTGAATCCCTACAATAGACTTCTACCAGGACACGTGCAATGTCACAGGGAAGGATAGGCAGCCTGAAATGCCAGGAAGAAAAGCCAGTGACAGTTAAAATGTCAGAATATGGTAAAACACAGAAATGGAAGGGGTGTGAGAAGCCAAGGATGAATGAAGATGGAGCCCATCTGCAAAATGTTCTACAAGCAGTGCCTGAAAATTTCCTCCAATGCTTCTAAAAGCCCAAATGCAACCATAAGGGTCTCAAAGCAAAAGTTCATTCAGATGAACAGCACTGCTCTTATACCAGTATCCAGAAGCAGTGGTTACTGTGCTTTCCCAGTGGCACTAAAGAGCTCAAAGCAATTGGTATGCACAAACCAGAACTTCTCTGCCCACACTCCCTTGCCAGCTTCAGCCTCCCCAGACCCCATCTTTTCACCACAAATGTGCTGGCAATCAAGAAGAAATACCAACTTCCACACTGAATTCTCAATAAACACTGAATCTTATCAAAAGAAATACGCATGCCACATAGCTTCCCAGTTTGAAATACAAACACAGAAGTACAAGCTAGCAGACTACGAAATTATTACACTATTATTAATAGCAGCAACAGCATTGAGATCATTGGAAGAAACCTTCAAGATCATCTGGTTCCAACTACCTGCCTTCCTCATTTGCTGCTCCTTCTCAGATTTGCTTTCTCTGTACTACCCAACGAGACAAGACACAGTGCAGTGGAGAAACTTTCAATCTCAAGGCTCTTTACACCCAAAATAGCTACGTGTACAGTTATATGGAGGACTAATCCAGCCACTGAAGGCTAAATGAGTCATCCACTTCAGAAAGATGACCTGTAATTAAACAAGAATCTACAAAACTGTTAACTGTGAGTATCAATTTCAACCTCTGCCATGAAGAGCAAGAAGCATCCTACATACTGGAACCATCCTAAAGCTGAGCTGCCCACAAAGTAACCTCTCACCTAAGGAAATTCTTTTTCCTTAAGAAGCCAAACAAAAACAATCTAAAATATTTATTGCCACGAATTTCATCCTCGTTCCATAAACTGCTTAAGAGACATGACATCATGCTAACTATCTAGACCTGTCTGGTTGATAACAGACCCAGATTTCACACTGAAGACAAAGCGGCAGAAAAGTGGAAGGGTGCAAATCTACAGGTCACAGCAGATGCTGAACACCAGTCTGCTTTGTCAAGGCCAGAGCTGACAGTTCTGAAATCACAGGAGGTCTAGCAGTGGCCAGGGCTGGCAGCACAGGAACAAACCTGGCCAGCCTTTCGCAAGGCTGCTGCCCACAGCTCCTGGCTACAGGGCTTCTCCACAAGTCAGTGCATTTCACAGAAGGCAGAATGACAAGCCTGAAAGAAGGTTAATACTAATTGATGTTTGCAGCAGGGTGTAGCAGGGAACAAGTTCAAAGTAGCCATTACAGAGAAATCTACCTTAAACATACCCAAGCGTATCTCAAGGCAGACTTCTCCCCAGTCATAAACATTTTGCTTCCAGGCCACACTGCAAATGGGCTGATTTTCAGCTTCCAGTTGGCATACAATGAAATTCCAAAGCAGCACTGCAAGAGCACTTGCAAATAGGTTTACTGACACCTTAAACTTCCCAAGACTCTGTGAAAGAGCAGTCAGTGAATACCAGGTTGGAGGAACCAAACAATCATTTGTGAATGTGAGCACCACCTGAGCCTAACATCACTGCAGCCACAAACCATACTGTTCCTTCATACAAACTTATTCTAGCTCCTTGGGGCAGTTGGAAACTTTCAACCAACAGAAAGGTAATAAGACAACATAGTTTTGGTTGCCATAACGCTGGTATGAATGAATGATTTCACCCAGTCTATGAGGCAATCTCCTATGGCTAATTTAGTGAATCCAAAAGTTAAAATGCTGCTTTCTTATTCTGAGCGCATAATCTCCTCACAAAGACTATTTTCAGACATTTAAAAGAAAAGTTGATTTTACAATAGGAAAAATGAGTGTACCACATTTCAAATCCATTAAAATATAAAGTTCTGGTTACAGGCGCAACAATCTGCCTAATTAGTTTTTCCTAATTAGCAGGATGCTCTAACCTCTTTAATAAGACTTCTGTGGACAGAATGTTCCATATTGGTTATCCATCTGAGGAAAAACTGAACAAATACTTCTGGAGCACAGCTAATAGACCGAGCGTGGTCGGGCTTCGTGGTCAGCAGGCTGCTCACATGGGCTGGCACTTAATGCTGGCAATCTGCAAAAAGATGAAATAGTCTACTTAAAATGTACCACGGCTTGCATGACAACTCTCTTCATAACAACGGTACTGTAAAGAAAAAATTAACGGTATCATGAACATGAATTAATGAAGTAACTGTTTTAAATTCAATAGGATGGAAAAAAAAAGAAAAAAGAAAAAAAGAAATGAACACACGTATGGGACCAAAATATCCTGTGCAATGGTGAGCAAAAGAGATAATGGGAAGGAATATACCATGGTGATGCTGTAACAGCCCCAAGTGCAGCTGACCACTTGCGCTCCATCATGCAGCATCTGCATTGCAAATAGGTTTGTTTTATTTTTTTATCTTCCCCTTTGTGATTCAATCTTAGTCTGAAACAATTAATAGGCAACAATACTACCTCTTGCAATAAAATACACTCCCATCATTACTATACATTGACCACGTAATTCAAACTATCAGATGAGAGAAATGCAGAGCTCTAGCCATGTCTTTGGACAGAGGCAGATGCCTGAGATAAGGACAATTCAGGCCTTTACTTTGTTAGGAGTTTGCAGAGGAGCTGCTGAGCTTAATCTCAAAATATTCTTTATACAGCTTAAAAAAAGCAGGCAGCACACACAGGTATCTCAGGCACCAACCCATTCTCTCTGCAGAGCCCACCCATGCTCTGAACACGCTGGTCTTGCACCCATCAATAGATCTCCTAAAGGCACAGGAAAGCTATTAGATTTTTCATTTTTTCCTCATTGGGACCTAAGAAAACTGAGAACCATGTGCAAAATATAACTGAAGAACAATCCCCTGAAAAATGCTTGCCAGACAGTAACAATAGGAGGTAGAGACATCATAAATATTGTTTTTAAGTATGCCTGAATCCCAGAGACCCTATCCAATTCACAATGACCTCCCATACAATTGTTAATGATGGAAATTAGTGCTTTAGAAGGGTAGATATCTACTTTTTAATAATGAAAGTATATGCTACTCATCATAACATAGCAGGGCACACACAAGACAAGCCTTAGGTTTCCTGCTCTGTATTCAAAATAAATTAAAAAAAAAAAAAGATGAGTTTTGCCATTTGTAACTCGTGACGCAATTTTGAATAATTACATTACAATTCATTCTTCCTGTTTTGAAACTCCTATCTACAACCTCTTCCTAGAGATCTGCTGACTCGGGTAAGACCTGAGATCTGGGTTCAAAGCACGTAAGTCCTGGATGCCTCAGCAGCCACAGAAACTACTGAGGTCTGATTCTGAAGTAGCCTGGGGACACAAGGCCCTCTGCAAGGCCAGCATGAAATCTCACCAGAGGTAGTATTATAGCAAAACAGATTCAGCTTGCACAATCTTGAGTAGACAGTAATGCTAACAGTCTAGAGCAGACAGCAATGAGGTCTCTGTAACCAGGTCCTGTACCACATGGGTCTCTTGTCTGCTTTCTTGAAGACATCAACTACAGGAACCTTAAATATAAGGGCTCATTCTCGAGGACCCCAGATGACCCAGAATACTGATGCTTAGGGAAAGTACCAGAGAGCAAAGGGAAAAACAGTGATTAGTCATGATTTGCAGAGTACATGGGCTTCTTATTTCCTCCCACAACAGTCAGGAGTCATGCTAAAAAGTGCATAATGCCCAATGGCAATGCTGGGCTAACTCAAAATACCTACTAATTTTCAGGGAGCTCATAAGGACAGGATGAAAAAGACTCAGTTTGGAGGCTAAAGTCAAAAAAAAAAGGAACAAACAAGTAAAAGGTTAGTCTGCTACCAGAGACAAAAATACTTCAAAGAGTTGCCAGATAGGGCAAAATAGTGTGGCTGTTTGTGAAGAACCCCTGCAGTCACTGCCCTTCACACCCTACCTACTAACCACATCAGCCTCTGCCACAGTCATGATGCACTGGACATACTTGGAGGAAAACAGGGCTAAAGCACACATTTCCTTTTTATCAATGGCTACAAGGCAGACAGAAGTTATGTCTGGCACTGTAAACAGTATGATGGAGCACAGTTCTTTCAGAAATAACATCTAATTTTGGCACATCTACAATTTATTACAGGACAGCTATAGCAAGAGAAATTCTCCTCCTAAATTAATTTAGGAATCATTTCCTTCCAAAAAAAATAAAATAAAATAAATAAAGATAACTTTTTCATTACAACTTCCCCAGCAATTCATCTTTTTTTTCTTGCATAATTTTAGTATCTCTAGCACTCACTATTTCTCCAAATGCATTTGGCATATAAATTTTTTTAGCTGTTACGTTTTAAATAAAATTGATTAGCAGGAAATTTCTGCATATGCACAGTTTAAAATAATTCTGTTCCTCGGGGTTTAAACACAGAGATGTCACTACGTATGATAACTGTTTCATGTCTAGTGAGTTACAACTATTCTGTCACAAGTATGAAATGTATTTTGCTCACAAAAGCCAAAGGCACTGTCAAACCTGCAGTACTGCAGAAGAGCAGGAGAAAAAATGCCTGCAAAATAACTGCTACTAGATAATGGTCCCATTTATCATTCTTAAATTCCATCTTTAATTAAAAATAGGATATCCTTTCACATAAATAAAAATTGCATACGCTCTAACAGGTATAAATTCTTTCTGCAATTTTTGCCAAAAAAGAAGAAAAAGTATCTATTTGTTTTTGATGTTCTGTCCATGGCTGTTTCTTTCACTCTTTCCTCAAGTTGCTATTACACAGAAGTGCAAGCTGCAGTGTGCAACAAGTAAAATGGAAACAATGAGAGTTAGAACGAAAAATGATGAAGTTGGCAAGGTTAGAAACATAAACAATAAAAAAAATAAGCGCTCTGAAATGGAA
The DNA here is from genome assembly GCF_987193195.1 of Phasianus colchicus. Classification (NCBI taxonomy): domain Eukaryota; kingdom Metazoa; phylum Chordata; class Aves; order Galliformes; family Phasianidae; genus Phasianus; species Phasianus colchicus. The sequence continues at coordinate 3,720,362 of NC_143442.1, read as the reverse complement.
AACATTCTTTAAAATGATGGTGTCCACTGGACCATCAGAGTATATGTGCAGGAGGGAGGGAGGGAAAGACACAGACAAAAGACAGAGGCAAGAAAAGGAAAATAGTATCCAGGAGAATAAGGAGATCACACAGATCTTCATTACAGAGCAAAGAAGAAAAAAGCCTTTCGGTTGCTTTGTTTTTGTCAAGGATATTCCAATGAACAGACAGAACGTACTTTGGTTCTTGATATATATATATTTTTAAAGGGAGGGTAAATCAACCATCATCCCAATTCGAAGTCTACTGAAGGTACCATTCCCAAGATACTTGTGCTTAGTAGAGCAAGAGGGGAGAGGAGGAGGAAACAAATGGCTCCAACTGCAGTTTGGGGGAGTCAGAAGTCCCTGTTAAATTTAATGCAGTCCAATGCACTGCAAGTTGGCACATAATCCAACTAGGTATACATTTTATATTTAAGGAAGAAACATCACAATCCACAAAGTTAAGTACTTTACGGGCAAGTTTAGCATTTCAATTTGCTTCAGAAGAGTGTTTATATGAAGGGACTCCAACAAGCATCCTCACATACTGTGCCTCAGCTCCCAGCTGCAGAGTCCCCAACACGATGAACTAGGTTCTTTTAGATTAAACTAAACCAGGAAGAGATGCTCCTGGAGAGCATTCAATGCACTCAGGCCACCTCTTATGGACATGCAGTCCATTGGAAGCTGTCCACATCTGGTTAGACAGACAGCTCCCTGAGGGATGGCTGGACCTACAGCCCCATGGTGCTCTACAGCCTCCCCATAAACCCCATCCATCTGCAGTACTTGTTAACATACTGCCTGCCTACACAGTCACATGTGGGTTACAATTCTAGATCTGGCTGTAATCGTGGAAGAATCAAAGAGATAAAAGGAGAAAACAGCCTTCAGTACATTTCTAGAGCAACCTATCTAGCCCTTCTCCAGTGTGACCCACTGCCAAAAAAAAACACCCTGTGACAAACCGTGAGACAAGCAACCATTTGAACCAACATTTAAATTATATCCTCTGCATTACATTTAGAAACCTGCTCTTCTGAAAGGTTTATCACTGCCACAACAAGCAGAAGATACCTGCTGTACAAGTGGATGTCCAGACGCTTCGCTACCACAACCCTGGCTGCCCTGCAGTGGATCAGGCTATAAACCACCTTCCTCTAACAGCCCTCCTGTTGAGAACTCTTCTTCACGTTGGGTACACATTAACCCCACTGACTAATTCTTGCTCTGCTGCAGACTGGCAACTGCACCATCCCTGGCAACCTGAACAGCAGCGTTCAGAACCGTGACCTTCCATGTGTGTGGGTCAGGCTAATGCATGCAGAAAGGAAAAAAAAAAAAAAAGATGAGTGGCAATGCAGACCTTCTCCCAGACAGTTTCACTATGAACAGTTTGCGTTATATAAAGTTTCTTTTTATTATAAATACTTCACAAAATACAGCCAAGCTCTGAGTACCCATTAAGAAAGGCAGGTATTTGTAACACTGGTATATGAAGTTATAAATCCACATCACGTGGAGGATCTGACAAAATTTGTGCTTGTTTCTAAGGTACAAAAAAAAAAAAAAAAGATTAGGAAAGAAGCAGCACAGAAAAGAAAAAAAAAAAAGATTCTTCTCTTTATTTGATACAAACCACAAGCTCTGTTTCTTCCCTTTGAAAGATCAAATTAGTGTTACAGACCAGAATGACAATGAATCGTAGAAAGCATCATATTCCTTATTATACAGTACTGTATATATTTGTTATTTGAAAATAGAAATGTAATCTATAAGTAATCTAGAAATAAAATATATACACAGCAACCATTTAAAAGGACAGATAAAATGCTCATTAAAACCCTAAGTGCAGAAATACTGAATCATAATGCACAATTTCATTACATTTTACTGCCAGCAATGTAAATATCAATTCTCCAGGTGATTCATAAAATTCATTTTAGAAAGAAAAATAAGGATTTCCCCAGGCACTCGAGAACATAAAGGAAAAACACATGCTACAGTTTGAAAAACCAGACTGTTCTTTCATTGTCTCATCAGAATATTTTTCTGGAATTTCAGCAAATCTTTTACACATCAAACGGACAACTGCCACCTCGCATTAGTACTGTCTATAGATCATGCACCAATCCCAACTAGCTTCCTTCCCGCTCCCGCACCTCTCCTTGCATTGTGTTAATCATTCTGATCTTATTTATGCCAAATTTGAGATCATATATATACTTCCCTCGACTTCAAAGGGAAGTGGCCTTGATTTAAATTCCTCTAAAAACTCTTTTAACTCTCCAAATTGTGTGTTAGTGCCTAATAGAAGGACCGGAGCAGGGAAAAATGCACGGTGGGCAAATTAAACAACTCAACTTTTTGGAGAGAAGCGTGCGTGTGGGGGTTTACACACCAAAAAAAAAAAAAAAAAAAAAAAAAAAAACGTAAAGAAAACCTGTCACTTTTAAAATGAATAGCTACCATCTGCCAGGATTTTATCTGAGGCAAAGTTGATTAATGCAAAGCGAATGTTTAAGATCATATTGCTGTCTCCCTGAATAAATTTCAGGTAGTTTGCTTACTGAATTATTTGTTCTGTTTCTCAAAAGGTGTTGTTTTTTTTTTTTTTTTGCTGTTGTTGTTACTAATGTTGGATTCTTCCCACCCCGTTTTTAAACGCAGCCAGACCTAAGAATAAAAGCATTTACTCTTAGAACGTCGCAGAGCTGTGCTGCTGGCTGCCCTGCGCGGCGGCAGCAAGGTAATTAATCTGAGAACAAAGGAGATTCCACCTCCTTCGCCGACTTGAGGAAAACTTTCGGGCAGCCTCACTGTGACACTGCAGAGAGAATTTTAGCCGTCTGATTCTGAGCACAGACAAAACACAGCGCCGGTGTCACCCGCAGAACGAAATCACTTTGTGTTTAGGCTTTCCTTAAGCCTTCCACCGAAGCATTAACCCTCATTTACACAATTTTCCCACTGCCAAAAACCAAACAAACAAATTAAAAGGGAAAAAAAAAAAAAAAAAAAAAGCTAAATTTCTTCTTGCTTGAAACACAGCAATTTTCTTTTGTCAACTTTAACGAGGCGCAGATTCACATTAGTGTTCTAATAAAAATCATGCTCGAACACAGATTTTACACCCTTCTAAAGAAGTTTAGCTTGAGAGGTAACATCCCAAGTTTTCCAAACAGATCCGGGTGGCACGAAGCCAGAGCAGACAAAGCCCACTTTTACACGTACGTTCCCACGTTACGTACGCTCAGCATCAGATGGCCTCCGAGCTCCCCTCAGCAGAAAGGAATTCACACCCTTTATTCAGGCCGGGACAACCTCCATTATCTGGGGCTAGAGAAGCAGAGGGTATCATCTGCGATGCGCCGCAGAACTTCATGCCGTTCCATATGGACGTATATGCTCTTTGCTTACACTCCAAGCTGGCTGGACAAGAGCCAGATTTGGTCAGAAGTCACCAAGTTGTTTTAGCTCAGTACACGGTGCCTGTGTCTTGTATCTTGGTAGGGCTTATTAGTCGAGGCTCAACACAGCGCCAGTACGGCCATATGGCCTTCTGGTGCGAAGCGAGCTCACTACCAGCTAGTTCAAAGCGTGGGCAGAAGGAATGTGGATGTGTTTGCACAAGCCCGTGTTAAGTAACCTTTGTGAACTCAATGGATTTGTTGGGTTTTTAAGAAATAATTTTTTTTAAAAAAAGGAAGTTTAGTACCAATGAAATGAAAGAAGCAATGACCGTTTGCGCAGCTAGGGAGAGTAACGAGGAGCTCGAGATGAGGCAGCATCTCATACACTCATCCATGTTAAAAGCAAATTGCCCTTAAAATAAAGGAGGCCCAGGGTTCCTGGTTTGGTATCTCTACAGCAAAGCAAGCACACTATGATTGGTATCCATCCATGAGACTACAAGAGTCAGTTACAGCCACGTTAATCAAACGTGGTACCCTGTCTTAGGGGATACTGGCTGTTGCAATTAACCACTAACTCATTTCTTTGTCCCTTTGTGCGACTTGAACAAAGTACAGAAGACAACTCACCAAGCTGTACCTTAGGGGTACACTCTATACATAACTGGCAGAAATATGCAGTACACACACACACATTGTAACCTCCACACCAGCTCACACCAGTATTCTGAGCTCTGTCCCATCTTCAGATGCAATGGAGTTGAGCAAGAACGTCAAAATATACAACGTCAGTGATGATGATACAACATATTCACCTCAGTATGAAAGCAAACACCATAAAATAAGTAAATATAAGTATCAAGTAATTTTTTTTTAAATTTCTAAGTCTGTGGTTGCATTTTATTTCACTAACATGCTACTCATAAAAACTATTAATTCATTTATTATTATTTAGGACCAAAAGCAGGGAAGATCTTTAACATAGGGAAATTATTTCTCTACCCACGCAGATTATACAAAGGTGCCAGTAGTTGACATAAAGACATAAGGACACAAGACAGAAGCGTTCCCAGCACAAATGGGCATCTGTGTGTTCAGCCTTAAATGAAATGCCTAAAATTTGCCTGCTTTGCTTCAGTTGCAATCTCCAAACTTTTTCCCCAAGACATACTGCTTACAGGTATTTTTCTGAGAAGAATGCAACTAGCAAACACCAAGTTTCCATGGAATCACTCATACACTGAATTAATCACTGGAATAAAAATTTACAGGATCACCATTTTTATGAGAACGTTTTCAACAACACCAGTCAATTAGTTAGTAAAAGTGACTCTAATAATGCATGCTTTTTCCTTATAGAAATGAATGAAAGCATAAGATCTGAACAACCCTTAATTGTGATAGTCTCAAAATGTTACTTACAAACACAAACCAACACGCACATATACGTTATAAACCCTTGGAAGATGACACCACACTCCTCAGATTCCTTCTCAGAGCTCTATTAATTGAAACAACGATTTATTTACTTTTTCTCCTCCATAAAACGTAAAAAGCATAGAGTTTGTCTTTAAAATATAGTTGTCAAATATCAGTGGTATATATATACTAACATTTACCCGAGGGGTATTTCAGGGCAAGAGTTTGTTACAAATAAAATCTTTATTCATATGAACAGCTACCTGGGGGGCAGTACTGAATGTAACACATAATATTTATATATGTAGGTTTTTTTGCAAATAATCCAGCAGTGCTATTAAAGCAAACTAGAAGCTATGCTGCACTTCAGCCTTTCTGCTTTGCAAATCTAAATCTCATACTGCTAGCTTGCATTTGAACTACATTTTCTGTAGAGAACAGCCTCTACTAAAAACGTGCTTTTTTCCCAGTGTGCCATGGTGATTGCTATGTCTCTTCCATTTCTGACCAGGGCGAGGAGGATGCTCTGGAAAGTTGCAGTTGTACCAAGGGAAAATCACCTGAGTCACTGCATGGCAACTCAGGAAAGCTTTTGGCAATGTGGCTCCAAGCCTTGCTCCAGGGAGTACATGCCTGCTCTCCGATAAGCAAGTATTTGCAAGTTCATCACAAACTCACTGGTCACTGCAGAGTATCTCAATTGAACATCTATTACTCTTCAGCTCATGTTCTGCTTCAAAAGCACTTTTTAAGGCTGAACAGCACGCTGAACTTCACTCAAAAAAGAACAAGCCTGCCTCCTTCCCCTATATACACACAGTACTATCTACCTTTTAAAAGGAAGACATACAGCCATCTGCTGCGTACACACACAGCAATATTATCAGACTTGTCAGCATCAGTATTACTTCTCACACGGCGTCCTGAAATTAACTACAGCTGGAGAAACAGAAATTCACTAACACTGCTCAGTTACCAACAGTTTGCACTTGAGATATCTCTGACCTTTCTGTATTATTAAATGCACAAACAGAAACAAGGTATTTATGAAATGTCATATTTTAAAAACATCGCTTGGAAGAGAAATCTTTTGTTCTACAAATAAAGTCAATAATGTAAATAATGTAGATTTGATATTTCCCACTACCTCACAAGAAGGTTTAAATATTTAAATGTGCAATTCAAAACATACACTCCTGCCAGTTTGATAATTTCATCTTCACAAGCAGCTACTGCCTGGGAAGCAGATCTTAAATGGTTACCAGTAAGCTAGATATAAAACAATCAATGTTAATTTTAATCAATGATTTTTCTAGTAGGGTACTGTAGTCAGCTTCATTAGGTTGATGCATTTATACTTTCAATTTAAAAAGGACTTGAAACATTCAATTACAAAACAAACATTAAAAATGAGCAAGGAAAGTCATAGAAGCTACTTCTGAATCAGTTTTCCTCTCACCAGTCATACCAGCCTAAAACCTGCACATGTGGATAAGGTGCATACCCATGTTAAACACTGCTTCTTTGTGAACTTTGACTATTTGATTCTGTCTGATCAAACACTGCCTGCAACAGCACAGAAAAAGCTTTCCTCTCCTTAAGATGCTCCATTGGTTAGATCAGATTTATTTGTTGTCAGTAAAGGTTATATTTGCACATAAGTCTATGACAGATTGCAAGTTTATTAACTTCAAGTGAGTTTTCAAGCTGCTGGGTTGTTGTTTTTTTTCTTTCTTTCTTTCTTTTTTTTTTTTGGTGTTTTTTTCTTGTTGCTGGTTTGTTTGGTTCCCCCCTCCCTATCATTTCCCTCCCTTTCCCAAGATGTGGGTTACTTGACAAATTGGAGTTAAGTTATCTTGGGTCAATGTAACTGTAAGTTAAACTAATGAAGTGTATGTCTATGAGTGATGTCTGATTAGTTTAATACAGTTAGTGCTGGACAGCTTGGGCTGCTGACCTTGAAGGAACAGAGATAACATTGCAATGCGTTGGAGGATGTGGTTGTGATACAAGACAAATTTACATAACAGTTTGTCATATATACTCCTCCAAAACAAAATTGTTGCAAAAGGGAAGCAATAAGAAACCAACACTAAATGCCTCGCACAAGACAAATGGGAAGAATAATTAGAATATTTGGCTTGGGATGGCAGCTTATTTGAAATGCAAGCTGGAAGAGAAAAGGTGTACATTTATATGGCATTCCAAGGCAGATTATACACTGTGGTGGGCAACACTGTTCAAACACAGCCTTCTACAGCACAAGATCTACTCTTGAAAAGACTGTGCTCCTTCCCCCGTCCATTACCTCTCCTTGCTCCAATCTGGAGTTAAAAATACCAATCCCAGCTCTAAAGAGTAGCCGGTTGGCACATCACTCAGGTGCACCTGGGGTCCTGCTGAAGTTCATCCTGTGGCTGAAAAGCAGATGCTTGTGCTGTAACATCCCCGGGCATGAGCAGTCCCTCTCCATGAAGGCACACAGTGAGTCAGGTACTCATCCAACTAACCACACGTTGCGTCACTGCCTGCCAATCATCTCACCACATCTCTGCTGATCAGGTAGGCCAAGCAACATTGCTACTCTAAAGACGTTTCGGTCCTGGAGTGACTGATTCTCACTATGAGATAGCTATCTGTTGCCCTAAGTAGTCTGCTTTTATCAGTCCAAGTTCTAGCAGGCAGAGCTTTGCTACTTACCTAAATGCATAAAAGACATCCATAGGTGCTGGCACATTATAGAACTGGACAATCATTAAGATAAAACAGAACCCTTAATCCTGTAGGTCAGCTTGAGTAGTACAGTGATAAATCAGACTTGCTAACAGGTAACAGGGAGGTAAGTGAGGATGCTTGTAGTGATCAAATCCATGCGATCTTTCACCCTCATCTTTAAAACAGTTTAAATCTTTCCTTACTTCTAAATTCACTTGATAAATTTAAAATAAAACGTACGTATACATCTCTAAGCAAGTAAGCATCTATGTATACATACATTCTTAGAGACTTTCAAGGACCAGCAACATAAGCTAAAGAATTTTAAGATATTCTAAAGGACTGTAGTGATTTCCCATATTTACACCCAAGGAAGTCAGTGCAATGTGATAAGCTTCTTAATGCCCACTGCTAGTCTCTATTTGCCTGTGAATACACATTTGCATACAGAGAACTGAAACTGCAGCTTAAGCCCTCCCTGCCATTTGAGTTTACCCAGCTCCTGGGTTACCTGTAATTAGCACTTGCTGGCACCGTTTGCATGAAATAAAGAGCAGCAGTCCGTGCTTTCCAATGCCACTTCTTGGCAGGGAGCGTACAGAGGACGCATTCTTCTTTCAGCTCTTCTTGAAGAAGATCCATCAGCTGTTTGTGGGAACCGCCATAAAAAGCCTCAATGAGAAGAACACTCATTTTCCCACTGCTTCAGCTCTGTCTGAAATCTGAAAAAGACAAAAGAGAAATAATTTACTTTAGAAATACACAGTATTTAGGTCGGTTGGTTGTTTAAGGATGCTGGAAAAAGCAAAAACTACTACAAGATCTACAGCATCTTCGTTCTTTACCTGAAATGAATCCCTTTGTATTAAGTTAATGGATTTACTTCAGAACAATTACAATGACAAAACTACAATGACAAAAGCATCACACCTATTTGCTTCAACTCTTACAACATATAATTTTAAATTTTAAGGGAACTAAAATATGTAGGACTTACAAATACCGTATTTTTTGCTTTGTTTTCAATCAGATATTTAAAGGTAGCTTCACTCTGTGGACTTGTAAATGCATCATTCCTCAACAGGCTTGGGGTACATTTGTAAAACACCTTTATTTGTTTTTATATAGCATTATTTCTTTCACTGGAGGTAGATGAAACTGAAGTACAACTCAAATACATTTCTGCCATTATTAGCAAGTGCTTTGGCTATCTGGGCTTGAAGGAATGTCTGAGAGCAACCCAAGGACCTCAGGACTCTCTCATCTCTGGAGCAGTGCACCCCAAGCCCAGAGGAGATGCAAACCATGCTGCTGTTCTTCAGTGCTCCAACACTGGAAGAGAACAGCTCTGCAGGCTTAAGGAAGCTGTCGCATGCAACCACGGGGCTGCTGACAAACAGGAAGCAAAACGCGTTGCCCAAAGTGAAGGGAAAGATGACTGTTGCTCAGCTTTCATGAGTCACAGATTTGGGGTACCAAAAAGCTGCTTTGCAGATGCTTTGACCAACACCGCCAAATAAAAAGGTCGCAAACCAAACTCTGAAGACCATTCACCATCCATGACACCTGTCCAATCAATTCCTTCTCACCAGGGAGGACCCTGGTGTTCACTCCCTGCTGACTCAGTGCCTGGGCTCCATGGTTGATGCTGCCTATTGCAAGACACCACATCCATTCTGTATCCTGCCATTTCTAGTGCTGTCAGGTTGGAAAAGTCCAATCTCCGAGAGCAGGAAGTATTCTGTTATCAGATCTTAGAAAACAAACGGGAAAAAAAAAAAAGTGCATTGCAGTCATCAAAAGATCAACTAGCCAGCAACAGAAATACTGAAGAAACATAATTAGAGGACAAAATATAAGAAACCTCTAAATAGTTTTGAGTCAATGGCCCATCACTGTGCAACAGAGATGTCAAACTCCTGGGTCAGTACAGATCAATTAGTAAGAAGGAAAGCATTCCTCCTGTGCTCTTTCCTGTCACAATCCAGCCTGGATTCAGGTTATAATTTGTTCTATTACTCACTTTCCCAATCTGTTTCAAGTAAATTATTTTTTTAACGAACATTTTTTTCAAAAGAAAGAAAAAAAACCTGTTGTCTGGAAGCGGTGAATTCTCTCTCTTTCGGAGTTTGCTACTTTGCAGGTAGCAAGGCAGATTTTGATCTCTTTTCCACTGACCTAATTTCAGAATCACACTTTTGAAATCACTGGCGTTTTCTGAATTCACAATGATGTAACTGAAATCATAATCCCTACTCCAAAGCCCTTTTGGAACCTGCAGGGTAATAACTGCGAGAAAAACACAAGCTGTGTTGGAATATGCGCCATTCACCTACGGAACCATTGGTAATTAATCATGCTATGCTCGTCATCAAACGTCGCCGAAACTTTAACTCAAAGGATCAGAAGGAAGCGTTTTGCAAATTCAAAAAGGGGGCACAGAGAAGTCTGAAAAATGCCACTGAGTGAGAATGAGTTGCGGTGAATTTGCCAATCAGTAATAATTTGTTCATAAAATATCTGATCAAGCTGCACTCCCCCAGACTGGTTCTGAAACCAGCCCTTATCGCTAGGTTTAGCTGAATCAACAATGTGCTCTCGATTCTATTTCACAGCAGTTTTCACTGTTTGTTCCTCCCTGGGACAGGAAAAGACGCATTCAGCTCTCAGGTTTCCCTCTTTCTTACAGATCCTAACATTTAGGTTACACTGCACTCACCCTTCTATAAAAGGTAATTAAAATGCATTTTGCAAACGTTACAAAAGAGTTCGCCATACAACAAATTCCTTTTGGCTGTTGGCGCTGAGAAATTTCAAGCTTGGATGCACTGTAGGGTGTATGGAGGTAGCTTTGGCTACACGAGGCAGAATGGCACCTGGAGGTCCCACACCAACAGCACCATGACAAATAGCCATGAACGAATTTCTCAGGTCTAAAGCTCGAGGACTCTCTTACAAACACCTTCCTCACCCCAAAATGTAGATACTGCTCAGGAAAATCCTCACCAGCACTTGCAGGATTCTGGTGTCACACAACCTACGTGCATTACAAGTCATATACATTCATGACAAATGTTACGTGAAGTGCAGTAGATGGCCTTGTTGGCTGTTTTTTGTTTGTCTGTTTGTTTTTTAAGATGCTACTTAAATATGAAACCACCGAACAGTCATGGCAACACAATACACACTGTGTTTACTTCGGGAGTTGACTAATCTGAAACAATAAAAATGCCAGCCACTAAATCGTGTGCTTTAAAAACATACACTGATAATGCAAAGGAAATTATATTATATAGAACTAATAATTCCCGGTACTTAAAAAGTCACAGAGGAGGTAGGACACAGCCATTTACCCCATATTTCATCCACACGACTTCCAGTTTTGTTCACATACAAAAATAACATCTATTATTTCTACTTTATTTCCCTTGACCTAGCCAAGTTAAGGTAAATATCTCCTATATACTCCTCAGAGGTCTCGAAAAGACACAGATGATAAATGGCCTGAGAACGTTCACCGTATCTGATGGAATGCGATCCTCAATTAAACATAAATCACTCCAGGTATTCTTTTACTCATTTCAAAGAAAACAACAAATATTAGAAAAACATATCTGCTTTCCTTTCCCCATTACTGGGTTTCCTCTGCTCTGAGCCAGCAGCTCAGCCCAGGCCCCAGGAGCACAGCACTGCCGTGTCCAAAAAATGCCTCTGTGCAAGCATCATGTATTCAGGTTGGAGCTGAGTATTTGAGGTAGACGTTGGGGAAAAAACTGGCTGGAATGGGAACATCCCACTCTGTGGTAATAATGCCAAAAGTCATGTGGTGGAGGCACTGCAGGTCCCTAAATGGGCTGCTGCTGTTTGACCCAACAGATTTTAATAAAATAAATAAATAAATAAATAAATAAATAACTACCCTGTAAAGAGCATTAAATATGTATTTAAATGGCACGGAAGACTTAACTGCTCAAGCAGTCACAGAAACCACTGCTTTGTTTGAAACTCTAGGTAAACACCAACCAAGTATTTCTGTTCACCAGCCTAGGTAACGAAAGCTCGTCATTTTCCATGATTTATTAAGGAACGTACTTCTGCCTTGCCTGACAGACAGAAGTGTGGTTTCACAAACATCAGCACAGCTCACATCAGGAAGCCATAATGAGCTCTGCTCATTGACGTATTCAAACAACATAAATTACAGATCTCGTTTAAGTATCTGTCCAACCAAATAGTTGAGCAACAATCCAAAACCGAGGGAATAACTGTTAATATATTCCATAGGTAGAAGGCTGCTATTAGTAACAGGAAATAAGGTGTATGGTTTCAGTAATGATTGTTTCAACGGTCGCAGTCCCACACAGACATGAAATTTCTTCCACCACCGTATCCAGAGCACACACAGCTGGCTACAGAACCCATCAGGTATGCCTCGTGTACATAAACACACTTACAGCCTTTGATGATTTCAGATAAGCACGCTGCCATACCTATTACAAGCAATAACTTTTAGTGCTCCACATTCCGGTAACATGGGATTTCCCAAAGGGCCATTGCAGACCCTACCTTGCCCCCCTGCCCCTTCCTCCTCCCAGCAAAGCTGTGATGCAGCACACACACACACACACACACACACACAGTAACCCACATCGAACCAGTCGGCACTGCCCTCCTACTCATGATAATGACTCACAGAAACTCCAGAGTTATACCTTAAGCACAATTGCATTTTAATGGTTGACCAAATTTTAACTCAAAAGTACCGGGGTTAAGTCATTACCAAACTGGTTATTTGCACAAAATGAGAATGCCACTCCATCTATCTTTTATATAAATCAACTGGAAAAGGCAAGAACTTCTCCCCTCCTTTTGAGAAAGTGGTAAACCAAAATGGTTCACCTTTGTCTGGACGTCTGCACCAGCACCAACATCAACTTACCAGTGGCACCCAGAAACCAGACTTTGCCCATCCGCACAGCCCAAGAGCTGCACACGCCTACACAGATGTCTACACTGAAACCAGGATGCACGGCACTGTCTGATTTTATTCCATTAAACGCTAAAATACTCTATTTTAGTTCCCTTTGCTTATCATCTACACACATGTTTGTGAAGGCTGTGTTCATTACATTGACAACCAGCTCCCAGCCAAAAGTAAAAATAGAGTGAATGGGAGAAAATGGCACAAGTCCCAGTGGCCTCAGCCAGGTAAGCGTTCCCATCTGTGAACTCTGCCTCAAAATCCCTTTCAATATCAGCCGTATTTACCACACTTATTTGAAGTGCTTGGTTAAAGGACTGCTAAGTTGTTCTTCTACGGACTGTTTTAACGCATCCTGGAAAATCAGCTGGTTGTAATACACTTTAAAATATGCAATTAATTACCAATTTTTCAACTTGCTTTCAAAGTAAGAGCTGTGTGAGTCTCACTGTAGTGCTTGAAAAATCGTGTTCTCATGTGTGAATCGCTTTCGTTTTGATGCAAAACCGATATGGATGTCCCCTGAAAGATCACTCGCAGTACACTTATGAGACTCCACCAGCAGTCCCAATGACAAACTTTTAAGTTGAGGCTTTAAGTTAAATATGTGTATTTTTTTAATGTTTTAGATCAAAGTGCCATCACAGGACAGTTTTTTTTTCCAGAAAGGTTATTACTGACTGACTGCCTTCTAATGCAAACTGACTTTCTAATGCTCTTCTAAGAAAGTCAGTCTGCATCTGCAGAGAAACACAACAGAACTAAGTCCTAAGCTTGCAGGTAATCAGAACAGGAAAACTCTCCTATCTTAACACCACAGGCTCAGTCTGAGTCTATAGCATTTGACCAGCAACATCTGTAACACCGTGCAGTAAGCACTGTCCTGCATTCTTGTCAGTTGGAACCTGCCAACATACAGCTGCCAGTCTTGGTGCTGCCCATCACTTCACTCTGACAGCTGGCAAAGAGCCCACATGTACAAGTCACAGGGCTTCTGCGCCCAGCAGGCTCTGTCTCACAGAACAAAGACAACTTCTTGTTTAAAATCTGCCTTTTACTTCATTGCAGAACACAGAAAGGGTCCATCATGGAAAAGCAATGCTGCACAACTTGTGTTTGTCATCGAGGGCTATGATCATGGCACAGAACATGGGATGAGTAACCCTTCTGAACGTGACTCCTTGCCAGCTTCCTCATCCCAATGCTCGAGGTTGAGCACTAACAGGCAGAAGTGTGACTGCTTCACTGGCTGCAGCCCCAAAAGAGCAGAACTATGCACCACGACTGGCAAACTTGAAGCCTAAATTAATCTCAAACCCACAGCACGACTTCAACTGTAGCTTCTAAGCAGCATTCCCTACTGTTACAACTTGAAGGCCGCTTGTTTGACAACTGAATTGACAACAAGCAGCACTTCCAGGCTTCCTAAAGAAGACATAACTGCAATCTGTAAACTTGCAACCTTTATTCTTGCTGCACCAAAATAGATTAAATCTTAAATAGATTAAACCTACTAAGTTCTTCATTTACAAAAATACACTACTTCCATTGCATTACGCTACAGAAACTTCTTGCTTGCCTTCTTGAAAACTGCTTTCCTGAACCAATGACCAGACTGGCCAAAATCTGGCTGTACCACAGCTGGTTTACATGGTGGCACGTCCCCTGTAGCTTGCCTCTGTGCCTGCAGCCAGGTGAAGCATCTCTCAGCTCCCCAAGCTGCGTGGTGACTCCTTCCACTTCTGGGCAACTGCTCATATCCTGTCCTTAAAGCATCCTGCCTAGCATAAATACATAAGATAAACAAAGGGAGAAAAAAAAAAAAAAAAGGAAAGAAAACCAAAAAACTTACACAGAACGTTTCAGGCTCACGTGAGATATTCAAAATCCTACAGTACTTTGCAACTCTCAGGAGTTCTCACTGATAAAACAGCATTAACCTGTGCATGCTAAGGGAACAGTGTTGTTACAAATCCTTACAAAAAAGCTGTTAATGCATATGCAGGGCGTGCATTTTAAAAACTCCATATTTCCACTGCCTTATTATGTTATCCATATAAAGACACTAACGGCCTTCACCATTTCATGTTTTTGAAAAGTGAGGAAATTTAATCCTCGACTTTTCCTTTCCACTTACTTTCTTGACAGAGCCTAAGACTACCACGAGTACTTCACATCTATATGTCTAGCCACCCTCAATCAAAATCTTTGAAGATCTTAAACTATATTGAATAAATTGTTTGGTTTTTTCCAATGGAGAAAAACATCTGCACATCACATTTCTGGTTAACTCACAGACAGGCACAGCCACACACCGTGGTGGGGATGTGCAACTAAACATTGTTTATCAACTACTTCTATGTATACAGACTACATAAAACAAGGGAAGTAGTTGTGACATTTAGTTAGGAGAAAGCTTTCTTGATTTCTAGGCCAAAAAAGAACGGCCAAAGACAAGAGATGTGATGAGAAACAGGGTCCAGGCTCTGCCATGAGGATGACCGCAGCCGTGATGATCCCTCCCATCACACAGTGTAGTTCTTACACTGAATTTGTCCACTTTTTTCCTCCTTTCAATGGCCCCAGTACATCCACAGAAGATGACGACAAGAGGATGCTGCCAAGTACTGGATATTACACAATTGATCATCTTTACAAAATGTTCTAACAGTATTTTGGGTAGCTCTTCAGTCCATAAGAGGCTTTTCAAAAGAGAAACAACAACTATATCTAATAAGAGCACGATCAGAAAATGTAAGGTATAACAATTGTAACTGATAGAAAATTAGCTATTTCAACGTAACAGTTAATGATAAACTCCCATCTGTCACGTACCTCACAAGCCTGCTGATACAATAATGATAACTTAGTTTAACAGAGACTGCTGGTGTTGGTGGATGGTACGTTGGTTTTACTCAACTTATTTGGACTGTGTTTATCGTTCTTGAAGGCTTAGGACACTTTCCAAGACTCATCTTTTTCAGCAGTGGACTTATTACAACAAATTTGTCAATATCTGTGATCTTGAAGTCTTCCATTAGGTTTAAATAGATGAAAGATACTTGATTTAGAATTTCTCTCAGTGAATATAGGACTAATAGGTGTGGTAATGGGAGATGTAGTGCTATTTTTAAACTTGACAGGAGACATATTAGTTGCTAGTTCCCTATTACAGAAAAAGCACCAGTCTGGTTAATAATAGGCTGGCATGTTGAAATTTCTCCAATTTATTAGGAATATGATCAGAAACGTGTTCCACTCATTCCAGGCTTCAGACCAGCTTCTATATAGGAAGGTAAGCTGCGTTTGTAACCACTTTAAGCACATACATACTTGAAAAAGTTACATGCAAATATTTGAAGTCATTGGATTTGAAAGACTTGGTCTATAGTTCATATTGGCTAATTGATTAAAAGACAAAAGGCTTGTTAAAAGCCATCAGTAACTGCTGTGAGAGCTAACAGAATCATCCCAGATCAAAAAGCAGATTTTAAGTAGTAAAAACTTAAACAATAAATCATTCTCATAGCTTGACAGTTTGGGATTCAGCCCTTAAAAACATCCTTCTTGTACAAAACCTGGAATTCTAAGAGTTAATCTAAACATTAGGCTTGGTAGCCTGAGATGTTTGGCAGCAACTTTTGAGTGGGCACAAGCCAGATTTATTTTACAGTCAGAAATAATCCATTTGAATATGTGATGAAAGGATCTGCATCTTCAGTCACACCTTGAGTCAATAAAAAGGATGGGATGAGTTCTACTGTCAGATCTAGTTCTGCTGTGAAATATGGGAGGAGTCCCACACAGAGAAGTATTACTGAAGGACTAAAGTGCCAACTCCACAACACATCCCAGTAAGGCAAGTTCAAAATCAAATTCTTCCAGCACGTAAACTAGATGCTAGAAGGTGTGTCAATTCTATCTGCCGTTTTATTCACAGAACAACCTGCAAACTAGCAATTCAGCATGATAAATGTGAGGACTGGCC
The DNA here is from genome assembly GCF_987193195.1 of Phasianus colchicus. Classification (NCBI taxonomy): domain Eukaryota; kingdom Metazoa; phylum Chordata; class Aves; order Galliformes; family Phasianidae; genus Phasianus; species Phasianus colchicus. The sequence goes on along the minus strand of NC_143442.1, from coordinate 3,703,822 downwards.
AAGCTACATAACTCTTAATGAAGTGAATAGAACAGTTGCTCATCAAATTTTCATTTGTCTCTTAAGAAGTAATGTTAAATTTCTACAGTAAGTTTCCACAGCAGTGTGGATATGATGCTCTTACAATCCATAAGGTAACATCAAAACTGTAAAGTTACCTGCATAAATACTTCTTAATTTTAACTACTAAGTACTATTTTAATTCAACAAATGAAACAATTTTCAAGCTTTCAGCCGCACAACTTCTGCCTCCTCAGGAGGGACCTGAATCAGTGCTTCTTACTATGAGTCTATGAAAACAGAAACACATCTCAGTAACTTCTGTCCAGTCAGCACCATGTTATTTCTTTCAGAAACCACTTGAAAACTCTCAGATTCCATAGTAAACGTCACACAACATCAAAAGAGGACTTCATACAACCCTGAACATATTTTTCCATTTTAAGGATATTTTCTCCCTACTGCCAACTTCACAAACAGGAGGATATATTATCCGCATCAATTTATAAATCTAGTGCAATTGGAGTTGTCAATTCTATTTAGCAGTGCAGCATCGTGTTTCCTGTAAATAGCCCAAGCACTCTGAAGGGGCCGCAGAGCATCGAAGGCTTCGGAGCACATCCAAGGCACGTTCCGACAGCACGCTGCAAGCGTCTTCCAACGTCTTGCTGGCACAAGAACTGCCAGCCTAATGACTGCAGGCAGCTCCTTTCATTTCTTGTCCACGGGGCTTTAGGAGCCTGCAAAACACTCCCAAGGATTTGCTTAAAGCGATGAAGAAGTGCATATTCCTACACTTGATTTTATACTGCAAGTATGAGAAATGGAAGGGGTCTCTTCTCTCTTCCACTGGGAGGTATCTATGGATACATGGATCACAGAAAGCTGAAAAATACTGCCATCAGTTAAATAAGGATGTCTGTCATCATCTGTCAATTGAAATGGGGAACATTTCAGGAAATATTTCTTTTCAGTGATACACAAGCATCTCAAAACAATCTGTTTGGGGAGGTTATTTTGTAAACAAGCTTAGGTTCTGAACTGATTTTTAAAAACACATACCACAAAAGGAATGAATATCTATGTCTGGGGGAAGCCCCAGCAGACAGGGAGCAGGAGTGGCTGCTTTTAGTTCCACAGTAGGTAACAGCAAGGCAAGGACGTGCACCAAGGATGAAGAAGCCTGGTCATCCAGACATAACATTTTCCCTTGAAGGTTAGCAGATGGTTGTGATTAGAGAAGTGTCATTAAAATCACGGCCATCAGAAATTCCATGCCTTAAAAACTTTGGATTTGTTGCACAGGTTACAATCTGGCTGTAGTACACGTTCTGCATTGTAATGATAGGGATAAAACCAGTTTTAGATGGATTTCTCTTTGCAGGCTTCTCCTGCAAACAGGTACAATTTTAAGAACTGGGAACTGAATGCAGTTTGTAATGGCCACAACTACTGCTATGCAGAGAAAACACATCTTCATTACAGGGCTCAGAGATAAAGAAGCTATTTTAAGGTTGTTACTGCAATATTCAGCTGAAGTTAAGCTGGCTATTAGTAAGTTACCAATATTACTGATATGATGAAATACACAAACCAACATTACAAGCCAATATGAGAATACTACTTACACCTCATAGATGCGAGGTCCCAGGAAAATCAACTAGATGTGCACATGTGAAGGTGATCTGTGAAGCTGGTTTAGTTGCATATTTAAATCAAAGGTAGCTCTGAAAAATGCTTCACTCTCCCAGTTTGACAACTGGAGAGCTAATTAAAATATTAATAAAGAGGGGAGGGGGACAAAAAAGCAGTGAATGTTCATCTGTGCATGCTCAGGTATGCTGCCTTCAGCAAAACTAATCTGCATAAGGCAATGCAAAAAGGGTACATAAATAAAATCTTACCAAAGAAATGCTTTATGAAGAGAAAAGAAGTTATTTCCATCTATCTACATGCATTAGTTAACACCCAGTGAAGAAACCCTAAACCCAATCGGCTGTACATTTCAGAACAGCTAAGAATCTATTTGTAAGGTGCATTCAAACACCATAATGTGAACAAAATCTGTTTTGCATGCCAATATCCTTGGAGAGGGCAATATTCATGCAAGCTGATTCAAGCTACCCTGAAGATATGCAGCTCTCTGCCTTCCTATGGCAGCTCTCAATGCCTGCGGACAAGAGAGATCCAGAAATGATTTTCCTGAAGACTATAGGCAGCTGCTCTTCACATTCGTGGAAGCATTTTCTTGGGCATTACACAAACGACTTAGGAAAAAAAAAAAAAAAAGCTGCTTTTCTTTTCAAGCTGTGTACACCACTTGATACTTACTGTACATTCAAACCAGATGAGGTACTCAAGCGAGGGCTTGGCATCAGAACACTGAAGGTGTGTAATGGGTACCTACCGAATGCAGGCCAATTCACATGGCTTTGCTTATTTAGAAATGCCACTCAGGCACTGCTGACAGCTGTAACGCCCGCCTGCAGTGGCACCTGGGATGTTGCTGACACACCACTACCTTTGTAAATCTGTGTCTACAGGCAGACGGTTCTATGGAACTTGTTGGCAAATACACACAGCGTTTCTTTTTGACCGTAACTAGAAAGGTTATTTTAACTGCTGTGCTACACTGTGCTGACTTTGAATGGGAAAAATGCTTTAGAACCAAATTTTAGCGAGGTTAATCCTCTCCACTGATTGTCTCCTCACTGAGCAATAGCTCACTTTTGTTAAAGTGTCTTCTGACCATATTATTGGACTGTGTAGAATTGTTCTGTATGCATGCATACTCATACATACACAGAAATTCATACATCTGTTACTGTTGCCCATTGACTTCCAAATGCAAAGTCTATGACTTGTAAATACAGCTCTTCAGCTCTCCTGAATGAAAAGCACATGGTTTGGTTCTGACAGCATAGGCAAACCAAAAAGAATTCACCTTACAATGAAGGCGAAAAGGGGATATAGGTCAGCTGCTCAACTTTTCTAAGCCAAAGGAGTCCTAAACTATCGGAGGAAAATAAAACACTACAAGATCTACATAGACTTTCCAGTTACCAGACAGTTGTAAGAAAAATCTTGGATTCAATAAACAAACCTCATGATTATATAACTTCTCACCAAAAAGTTTCAATTGCTTTTCAACGTATAATTTAAACAACAAAATGCAGCTGCTTCATCTCCTCCCTGCAGCCCCACAGTCCTACTACATCTTCTGCCTGGTGTTTTCTCATTATCAATAACAAGAGGTTTCATCTGTCTCCATTCATTCAAAAAGGCCAAGGAGCTTAGAAACATTAATTAAACCTCATAACAGTCCTGTGAGGTAGGTAGGTGTTATTATCTTCACTTTACAGATGAGAAAACTTGCATTTTAAATTATGACTCACACAACTTTCCAACAATAGTTTTATAGTAAAGCCGTGAGCGTCTTGCAGTTCCCTATTTCCAACCAACAGAATGCATGCTCTCTTTTAAACTGGCAGGAATTTACTTGCCATTCTACCATACATGACAATTTTTGTTTTGATCGACAGTGTTAATTTGTCATTAGCATGAATCCTTGTAAGAAAATACAAATACATATTCTACCCAGATTGTACTTTCATTATTTCATTTTCTGTTTGAGCTGAAAATGAGATGAAATTTTGTATCCTGTGCTAATATCACTCTTCATCTGGTTAGCTGATGAATTTCATCCTCAAAAAGAAAATCCATGCTTCTTGAAAGCATATGAATTGCTTCTCGTGACTGAGTCCCAGATTTCTTCTCTCATTTACGCTTTTTTACTGCATGTTATTTTATTTCTTAATCTTTTACTTTCTTTTTTAATTACTTCACTTCTTCTTTGAATTATTCCTTATTATAATTGCCTTTGTCCTGTATCTCTTTGCTTTCCCTTTTAAAACATTTCCAACAACGCGATAAAGGATGTACCTACATATAAAGAACAGCCTTACAGTGTTTCAACCACTACCTTGAGGAGATGCATACCAAATCTCCTTGTCTCACACTCTCCCCACTTCCAACAGCTTCTTGTGTACAGATATCTGCACCATCCCTCCTACCTGCCTGGCTACACTCCTAAATATTCTCTTTCCTCATCCTGCGTCACTCCTAAAACTCCATTTCCTTCCTCACTGTTCCAGAAGCAAACTTTCACAGCTCCCCTGCCTTAACTTCCTTGCCTACATCTCTCCTCTCCTCATAATTTCTTCCTTACTCAAATTGTCTCAAACACCTTTATAAACTAACTCTTTATTCCTCCTCCTCTTTCCTTCTGTACCACTATGGAACAGAATGTACCATCCACTGAAGCAACTTCTACCATGCATTCAATTAGTCCAAAAAGCATGAGAGTCCAACCTAGTTTTAAATGAGGCTAAATTTGTAACGAGCCTTCCAGAAAAAGCTTTATTCCTCAAAATCAGCCAAAGATTTTCGTGTATTTTCCCAAACCTAACAAATCTGTAGCCCATAAAAGTGGCAGGCAGCCTCCAGCTCATTAATAACTGTTTCTGAATGGGCATGCACATCAATCAAAAAACAGCTATTAAAATAAGTAGATTAAATAAATTGTTTGTTGTTGTCGTTTCGTTTTTACAAAAAGATCATTATATTTTACTGACGAAAAAGAATTCTTGTATGCCTTCTTTAAGTATTATTTCTTATATTTTGGAACAGCATTAAAAGTTAAATTTGGCCTTTTGTTTTTCCTTTGTATCATACAATTTAATACATCTTGTTTGTACTATCTGCTTTAATGAAGAGAAGTTTGCCAGAGTATAGTAAAAATAGGTAGCTTTATTACTCACGTACAGTCTGTAAATGACAACTTGCAGGCCTTGAGAACTGCTCTCATCATATGGAAGCTGCAACAAATGTTCAGTCACCGCTTTCTGTTTCAGCTCCCAGAATTACAGCTGGATTCTTTAAACATTATGTGTGGTTTCTTGCATTTCAGAGCTTCTGAACTACTCGGATTGCAAGAAGTAAAAATTCTGCCCACAGACACCGTCTTGTTTCCACTGACTTCATGCTGCAGCCAAGAAGTATGGAATGGAAGCAGGATGCCACAGTATACGACACCACTGAACGCTGCAGCCCCCATCATACCTCAGCTGAGTGTGATTCATGTTCACTTCCACAGCACAAAAAAGTCTATTCCTTTTCCATCACTCCATAGAGATAGAATCACAGACTCATGGGATGGCTTGGGTTAGAATGGATCTCAAGGATCAGCAAGCCATAACCCCCTGCCACAAGCAGGGCCGCCAACAATTTCAGAAGTAGGTTCTTCTATGCAAAAAGAACAATTATGATCCTCCAACAGAAGAATTTTTTGCTGTTTAATTACCATCATACTATTTACATTCACTACTCTTACACTTTTTCATGAAAAGCATACAGCCTAAAGGAACAGGAGGGATGCACTACAGCCTCTTATTACCCGTTCCCATCTTGAGCAGAGTCTTACTCAAGCTCTACCCATTTCTGCACACTTAACAAAGGTGCAGAGTTTAACTGTTAGGCATCTGCTGGCAAAAAAAAAAAAAAAAAAAAAAAAGTTGAGTTTCTTTCCCTTCTAAGATTCTGTAAGGTTACTCATCCCTTTGCATTCAGCTGGTCACAGAATGAATATTCAAAGCCCTTTGAAACTTCACATATGCAGCCAAGATCAGTATCACTAGCAGAGGCCTCTCAGAGCACATTAGTCTCACTCTCCACTGCTGTCATTCACTTTTTGTTCAATTTCAATGTTTTGACTTTTTATTTTTAATTTTTTTTTTTAATCTACATTTAATCACAAATGATGTGAGCCCTGTCTGCCCCTGAATGTGCCACTAACGAGCAATCAGTCTCCGATACTTAAAAACAGGTTGGGACTCACAGAAGAACAGTTTCAGTGAAACACTCCTACACCTTTGGTTTCCTCCTCTGTGTGTAACAATCCCATCTTCACTGAAATCACCCACTTTTCTCAAATAGCTTCTTATACTCTGTAAGACAACAGCAGAGAATAAAAGCGCTGCTGAAATCTGTATCACATTTAAACTCGTATGATGTTTAAAAAAGCATGTTTTGCCTTCCTAGTAATTACTTCACATTTTGAGGACGGTAATAATTTACCCTCCCTGCAGCATACAAAAAAATCCAGAGTGAGACTTGGTTCTGCTCTTCTAAAAGCCAGCGCTGGACAACATCAGAACAAAGTGTGAACACAAGCTTCTTAGCATCAGAGGAACACCGGGAACATCAGAAGCTGAAACGCGTGTAGGTGTATTAGCAGTCCTACCATCCATCTGTCAGATATCTTCGATGTTCCTGCACATCACCCACTGGCAGAGCTGTCTGCCAAGCAAAAATATTATGAAATGTTCATTATATACTAAAATTCCCCCCCCACACACCCTTCCTGAGGAGGAAATGGAAAAAGCAGTCCCTCCGTACACACAGGCTTACATCGTTACCAAGAAACACTGAGACTTTCAAATTCTCCATAAAGGAAAATCTACCCAGAAACCAGCAGGCGGGACTGTGATTTTACATATATTTTAGCAAACTTTACTTACCACTGCATACACTGACTTCTGGTTCACAGATATCTCATTTTTTAAGGTACGTTAAAGACGGAGTTTACAATTAACTGAACAGACAGCGTACAAAAGGCTTTTAGAACTACACCATATGGTCTAGGGAAAGGAACAATCTGGACTATCCACATTTCAATCTGCAGGCTTGTCCACCTCTATCACACATTGTATTGCTGTAATAAAATATTAAGATAGAAATGTAGAAGTGAAAATAATCTATCTTTTGCACCACCAAGGGAACAAGGCATCCTACAGTCTAGTGTGTTTATTAAATATTTTAAGTTTTATGATTTTGGCACGGTGAATCAGATACAGTCAATAAAATTCTCAATTCATTTAAAACAGTATTTCCAGAAGGGTATGGGTGGGTATTCATCTTGTGCTTCAGGGAAATAAAAAATACCAGTTTACATGGGGTACACTGGCAGCAGTTTATGTAACAGATGACACATTCTTGGAAATCAAATAAAAGCAGAAAGAAAATACCCATTGTTGCTTAGTGAAGGACTAATCACATGGTCACAGCTGGAACCAGTGTAAATCATTCATTAATAAAATTCTGTTGTAGTAGTTACTTTTTTCTGCTTTTCAACTGCCAGCAGAAAAATCATCTTTCAATTCTTTGTAGAAATAATACATTTGTAAGTATTTTGTAGTGACTATTGAACTTACTAAATCTTTGCAGGAAAAAAAGAAAAAAAGAATGCCTACAAAGACATTGTTGGCTCTAAGGAGAGATATATATATTTATGTATTTTACATGCAATCCCAGAACACAGTCCAAGAAGATACTTGCCACAATTGAGGTACTGGCCTGACTTCTGGTTGCACAGAATCCAAACCTAGAGAAAAATCAGCTGATGTCCTTTGCAGAGTAGATTCTGTAATACAAAGCATTTTAAATGCTCGATTTGACAGCCTTATGAGTCACACTCTTCAGTGTAAACTAGAAACTTGCACTAGATTAAATACAGCCACTACAGAAGAAGTCCGTGTGATGGTTAACTGTTCCATAAGTACAGACACTGTTGGACACGTGTGTCACGGGCTGACACTGCTTTGAGTAGGACGAGATGAGGTCAGCTGCCAAAGTCCCTTCCAACTTGAATTATCCTATGACTCTATGACCTTTCACACTAGAGCTTTCCCTTCCTGAGCTGTGACCATCCTTTTCTCTTTGACTTTGTAATCAATGCAACAACGATCTCAAACTTCATGTTTCATTGCCTCCAACAACAGGGAAAATAACACACACAAATCTATAGGACTTTGCAGAGAAGGAATTATGAACTCACAAAAATCATCTCATCCTTTGCAATTATCCTAAAGGAAACCCCTCGCTATATCAGTATTGATACGTGAGCTGTTCTACACACAATTTCACGGGCCTTTTTTTCTTGTAATATAGGAAATTACTGAGTAATAGTAAATAATAACTACACCTTTTAATGTTGAAAACTGCAGCAACACGAAGTTAACGGGACAGGTTTTTCTCCATTCCAAGAGGAGAAGAAAAAAGTCAAAATCATATTCCTTATTTGGTGTCAACACCGCATTTTAAAATGATCAAGAATCTCTTTAATTGAAAGGTTTCTTCAAATGTAAATGTTAAAAATATATTATCTCCCTGACTCTGTGCCTACGAAGCAGTCTGAGCAGACTTAAAGCATCATGGCTTGATAGGATCTCTCTGTTTCATTGCAGAGTCTGCTAAGGACTTCTCAAACCTCTATCAAGCCATGGGCCCTTGAAACACAACCTCATAAACTCTCTGCAGCCAGTGGGAATGCTAAAGTGTACAGACCAACACATGCTTACATTTCCACATGATCAAAGACTCAATTCTTCAGTTTACTGTAGTTATCCCTACCTCACAGTGACATCTTCTGTAAAGAGATGTACTTTTTTTGTAATTGGTTAATGTAAACAAGAAAGCCCTGGTTTTCTAGTAATTAATTACAAGTTATATGAAATGACAAAGTTAATAGTTAGTGTTATTAGCATTGTTTACACAAAGGAAAAATCACTACCTCAGAAAACTTGAGCACATAAATGAAGCGCATCTTAGATTGTCACATTCAGAGATGAAAAAGAGCCTCGAATTTCTTGCTAACTTCTATTTTAGTAATTATTAGTCTTCATCAGCACGGGTAAATCTGAAGACAGGCAAGTGAAATGAGTACACAGTTGACAAGGAAGTGCAACTAAATACAAGCAGTGGCAGAAAGCATCAACTCTCATATGTGTATGGTCCATGATGTGGACAGGCATCATTTGAATAAGATACCATTTTCTGCTCTCTCTTTCTCTTTACAAATAACAAAAAAGATTGTCTTTTTGTGTAACAGAAAAATGCAGTCAAGCAGATCATGGCTGAACAAGATCTACAGTTAAATTTACTTTATTCTGTTTGGTGATGTGTTTCCATTTCAATAAAATACGATGAATCATAAAATAATAAATATAAATGTCTATTTATGCAAAGCTGGTGAGTACCATGTGAACAGCTTCTGACTCTAAGAGACCTTCTGCAGAAGAACGAGGTAATACAATTCTCCACCTGACTGTGTTAGAAGGGCCATCCCCAGCCTCACACTTGCCAGAGATCCTGCTTTTCAGAAGTCAGTCCAAAGGCGTTTGAAACATAATGAAAACAGGCCTACGAGGACTCCTCCATAAGCTTCCCACAAAATACCTGATTTTCTTCTTCCTTTGCCTATTTCTAGATGAGACGTGACAAAAAATAGTTAGAAATTCATGGGGAAAAAAAAGCATTTCCAAAGGCAAAAACAGTGTCTCAAATTAAGTCCCATTCTCTGCCACTCGTCACGTGCCCAAGTGCTATTCTTGCTGTAGCCACGCCACACACATCTGACAGGAATTACACATTTTTTTTTAAATCTGCTGCTAACACCTTACAAAGTATACTGTTTCTTTTGACTCTGGTATCATCAAAAGAAACGTGACTAAATGGTTTTAATGGTTTTCATGCCTAATTGTTATTACGTGGCCATTCGCCGGCAGCAGCGCAAGGCCATCATTCAGACTACCAGAGAAGCGATGACTTTGGGTGCAGCCATAAATCCAGAAAGCCATCCAACCAGCACCAGAAATGGGTCCCCATGCATGCCTCGATGCCGTTCTGATGGATTTGCAGCGACAAGCAAGGAAGGCAAACAGTATAAAAAACACAAAGTGCTGAAAATACACATCTATTAATGATTTTTTTCTCATTGGAAACACTGTACCAAGCCGTAGGCAGCCTAGTTGACTTTCCTAGTGACTGGAAAAAAAAAGCAGTATTTAGGTTAGCTAGGAGACGAGTGTGACAGATATAAGCTAATGTTAATGCTACGAAAGCTAAGATTTACCTTTACTAATCCCTCTCAGTGAAAACAATAGGACACCGAGAGGAAATGAAAGATGACAAATATAAGACAAGGGAGCACGTTGATGGGAGGTGGGAAAAGGAGAAACAAGGAGGCACAGGGGAGGGCTGCTGCTGCCTCACCTGAAGAGCTGCAATTTGTTTGGATCAGCTTATTTAAATTAGTACAATAACACAGTCATGTAGACAAGAACCAGGATTATTAATTTCCATGGATATTATCCAAGTGTGCATAAGAAGCACAGGTTCAGGGATTTAAACTCCTGGGATGATTCATACTTTGAAGTCAGCAGTAGTAGTAGTTGGCAGAGTCTACAGTGAAAGGTAGCAAGCAAGAGGAGTTGGATTCCTTTAGGCCATTAAGGCATAAGATCCTGACAGCAGTTATGTAACAAATAAAGGTATTCATAGGAAGGGAATGAATGTTTCTAAGAACTTGTAATGCAACGCTGGGAAGTGCTTGGTGTTGCCACACTTTTTGAAGAAATAAACCACTGCAGGAAGAACGATGATGCTGGATTAGAGGAAAAAAATAAAACCTGCACTAGGAGTGAACTGCAGAAAGCAGTGAAGAGAAGATCAGCATTTTTGACAACAAGAGAGAGAAGAGAAAGGGCCCAGGCTCTACCTAATAGCTATCTTACAACCTAGATTTTATTAAATTGGCATTATATTTCGTAACTGCATATTAAAATGCTTCCTACATTAAGCACTAAATAGCTCTAAGTAAATGCTTTGTTTTCTTGAGCATGACAGATCTTCAATACCAACTGCAAGTATCAAAGCAATCTTTCACTCAAACGCTTTCAGAATTCTTTCCCCCTCTCTTCTCACTTATAAATGTTCAAATCTGGGTGCCCACAGCTTGTACATAAACCTGAAATATGGCACTTAAATCTATTCACTGAAAGTTAAGTGCTCCAGCGGTCTGAAGTTAAAAACTGAAGCAAAAGCAACCAGCGGTGAAACACCAGAAGGATGTCTGCTTTCAAGTTCTAACTCTGACGTTGTCAAGTTCACACGTTGCTGCTATCCTCACCCCACCCAGCCTATAGCTTTATGATTCTCTGCAAGGTTGGTAAGATTTCTTTGAAAAACTAAACCAAGTGGCAAGCGCGCATGCCAGGTACAGGAGGGCTTTCTCAAAATGCTCACAGCGTCACTTTTCATCTTCTAAGACATACATTCATGTGATCTTTTAATAACTATTTATTTCACACCAAACCAGATATCTCCCTAAAGCCTACCAATACAGCCTGCAGGCATATTTCTTAAATAAAAGTACTGAATCCTTGTATACTTCCCATTTGCATACTAAAGGAATGAATCAGTTATCACAGCAGTAGTAACACTATGCAGCAACTGCTCACCTCTTGCTGAAGGAAAAAAAAAAAACCACCCTGCTTATCTGTTTGCTGTGACACTCTGTACCAACTGCATTTCTTCCGTTCCACAATTGTGGTGCATCATTTTCTTACAAAACTATGACAAGTATGACTGCTCTTTAAGTTGCTCAACACATCTGCTACCTATTTTGTATATATATAAGCCTTATCACCTCTTTACTTACGCATTTCTGCTTAGAGGTTAAAAAAAATCATATGATTCTCTGACTCTATGAAATAGTACTATTGGTAAAGCAATTCTTTGTTGCAATACTTCAGATACTTTCCTGTGTAACTCTTGCAACTTACTGTAAACAGAAGCAGTTTCACTACTAAATGCTTCAGAGTTCACAAAATTAGCACACTACGGGGCTTCCAGCAGTGCTTATATGAAATGCTTTAAGAAACATAAGGTGCTGCATCAGGACTGCATTTGACAGTATTAGAGGAGCATAATGTCTGGCTGCGGTCAAGCATTCAGAAAATAACTTGCTGTATTTGAAAACAGGGAACTCAGCCCCTCCAAAAATTAAGAAGTGAATACTGCACATTTGTTTACAGTACAGGAATAAGGCTATTTTGACCAAAGGAGCAGTCAGACCTGAGACACAGGAAAGCAGCAGAGGAAAGTCCAGCAGGAGAGCAACTTCCCACGTGTTCACGTTAGAAATACTGAAGGGGAAATTAACTCTTTTGCTCTACAGGATCACAGTTAAGGCTTTTGAAAAATTACTAGAAATGGAGAAAAACTGTGATGGAGGTTATCAATGCATGATACATTATCGCCTATTATCTAAAAAGAAAGCCTTATCTGTCACACAGCATAGCACAAGCTAAATGCCAGTTAGCTTAAAATATTATGAGAAAAGGCCAATTTCCAGGAAGGCACATGACTGAAACAAGGCTGCTTCTGAGCTTATAATCAAAATTGCTCAAATCTCTGATCACAGCAGAAGCATTTTAAGAACTTGCCTAGGCCTGTTTTTGCCAGCCTACCCCAAGCAAAGGGCTGCACCACTCGTGTGGTCCCAAGGGCCAGACCTTCACCAACATCTCTTTTCCTAAAGCTTCAATGAAACAGGAGATCCATGCTCTTCTAAAACGAAGACATTTCTCAGGCGTTGAATTACCTTTGGCACGGTATTCTCTTTGTGATCCTAACTACAGAGAAGCAAGTGTAATGGGACGTACTCACGTTATTCACTATCCTATATGAAACATGGCACAGCTTTACATTTACTGCCTATAGATGAAGTGCCAGCGCCATCCATGCAAGTGATGCTGCGATGTAATCTTCTAAACGGTGCCATGACAACTAATGTAATTATACTGAAATAGTATTAGCTATATTTATGTTGGGGATAGTCTTACCACAGTTCTTAAGAGAACCGTTCTGCTGCTCAGGAATTAGCCCTATCTCCTCTTCTCTGTAACGGCATAATTAGTCATTTTGACATTTTTTGCCTTCTACAGTGACTAACAAACTCCTCCCACTCATATAATTCAATGCAGAGAGCTCAGATTTAAATTATATGGTTCAGGTAATATATACTCAACATGATCTCCTTTTTTTTTTTTTTTTTTTTTTTTTTTTTCCCTCTCTCTCTCTAATATCTTCTTTAATTCAGCTAAACAAGCTAAAGGAATGGTTAGTGTTTTCTTCCACCCCTAACGGGATATTTAGGCATTTTGCAAAACAACCTGTTAACTCATGCAATTTCCATTTTAAGATTCACTTTGTGTTAACATCTTTCAGTTTAAGGCCAGCACAGCATTTTACCTCCCTGCCTCTAAAACCCAGCTGGGAGGAGGTCCCCCCTGCAGGCCAACCCACAGCCAAGCAGCACCAAGCCCTTCTTCATCACATCCACGACCACATGCAAGGCCAAACTGAGCCTTTTGCAACAGCAAATCAACCCAATCGTCAGGAATCCATACACAGTTAACCAAAAATACATCCACCACGTACAAACTTGTAATTATTATTATTAAAACTGCACAGCTCTGTCAAGCGCATGCTGGACCAGGCCGCCTGGTCCTGCATCCCAGCTAACACAGAGGAAAGTCAACTCTAGTTCAATATTTCCTTGTGACTGGAGTGTAAAACATACAATCTGAATGTGTACAGACTAAGCAGCAAATCAGGAGCTCACAAGCTGCCAGTACCTCACTCTGCAGGCTACCTCCAGCAGATCTGTCAGCACTTTTAATGATCATCATCCTGCGAACATACCGGCTCACATTCAGCCAACAAAATATGAAAGTATTCTGAGTGATGTTCTTCCTGCTTATTATTAATTCCAAAGTGGATGTTAGCACTTAAAATACTTTGAAGACCTATCCTTACTGTTGTGTTTCAATCACTGGAGATGTGATTGCAGCACACAAATCCCTTCGGACTAAATGCCCCGATCCAAACATCTTACAGGTACATTAAAAATTGAATGGGCATAAACAACTCCAGCAGCTTGGAGCTTGAGTTGGTATTACAGTGATCTCTGCAATTGATAAACATCAACACTTGGGTAGTTTGCATGGGAATACAAGCAACTAATTATTATCTTTTGCTTAGGGGCACGTATGGTGAGCTCTCCAGGTATTGCTACTGTTTTTTGCCTAATACGTTGCCTCTTGAAGTCTTTCAGAGTAACAACTTGCTGATACACAGTGCTACCAAACTGCTTGATATTCAAAGAGAATACGCCACAACTTCAGAAACATGGTGCTATGAATAAGTAGTCACAAATCCGTACACGACTGGCAAATGGTAATTTCATATTGCTCACTAAGAGACAAATCACATCGTTACTCAACACAGATTTTCTATGAAAACATCCATGCTTTCTCAAAGGCACACGTGTGCAAGTGGCCTTTACCTTTTTCTGGAAAACTGCTTAATTTTGCAGTGTTTTTTTAATTACTACCTGGATGACTTGGGTTTACTGACACTGCATGACTCCACATTCACAGCATTTGACTTCAAAGCAGAATTTGGCCCACTAAGTCTGAGTCTGTCTTTTCCAGCCAGAACTGTAAACTTTACTTTCATTTCTTCATGTAAGTGATTGGTTCAAATGGTAAGCAGCAGTTTCAATATTACAAATAATGAGGCAGCACAAATTCTAGAAAATGGAAACCTCCTGGGTAAAACTAACAGCCTCTTCAAACATTATTCATAATGTTTTGTTATTAACTATTTCCTCACTAATTGACTTTTTTTTTTTTTTTTCAATTTAGACTGATATTTGCAAGGTTGCTAAATAAAGCAGCAATTCAAAGACTGAAGACATTTTACATATGCTTTACAGCTAATGAATTTCAAACTTTGAAAGAAAACACTGTACAGAAGTTGGTTAAAAACAGCAGTGAGATTCTGTAAATAGATTCAGTGCTTCAAAAGAATATCTGCCACTGCACGCAGCTTTAAAGTCAGGCTTTCAAGTTACAACTGAACAAATCTTTACATGGCAAAATTACACTAGATAAAAAAATATATATTAAAAAATTCAAGTGCAACAACAATACAGCAATCTGCTAATCATCCCCCAAATAGTCTTTTTTTGGCATGAAAAGCTCAGTAGGTTCCAGCATCACTATCTGCATGAGTAATTTGGGGGCCCTACTCATCTAAGCTGTTCCCATGGCATGACTGTGTGTGCTCATAAAAAGACAAATAAGAAGGGCCCATGATTGTGATGGGGAAATCTCTGTGAATGATAGCAATATTAGGCAGATGAGTGGCTGACATTTAGTTTACTGTCAGTCGCACATATAAAGTTATGCATAAGTTTTTCAGTATGCAGCACAATAATGCTTTCACCTACTGTTATCTTGGATGCCCTTATGACATATCTCTATTTTCTTTTAAATACTGTAACATGAAGTCTAGGAAAAAAAAATCTCTTCATTTACAGACTGATGATCACTGCTACACTAGTTACATGAAAAGCACCACTGTTTAGTCGTTTCAGAAACCCAACCATTAGGATTTTGCCCCACTCCTAAAATTCACTTTTCTTCTAAGGTATCAAAGACATAACAAAGCAGGCTCTTACAAAGAGCCTAAAATGGATGTCTCAATTTAAAGTGAAGCAGATTTGAACATAAATCAATAGAAGTAGCAGGTATCATTAAAAATTGCTGGCAGTGAACACGTGGGGTCCTTCCAAACACCACGAGAAAGCTGTAGCTGCAATAAGCAGCAATATCTGTGCTAGCTTCATCTAGCTAGCAGAGATAAAACAACAAAGTCACAAGAACGCTTTAGCAACCATGATAAACATTTTCCAAGAATGCACAGTATGTAATTACTTTGCTGTCGTATGCAAATTCTTTGTCACTGCATCTGCACTGCTGCTGCTACCCATAATACCTAGACTGATTCAGTACAGGTATGTTAGCATATCTTTAAAACAACACACCTTCCACTTCTTGTCTGAAGACCTATCCTTTGATTTGTTGAAACGTGAATATAAAGAAGCAGAAATCCTTACAAAGAAATGATAATAGCTAGCTGCTTTGATACCTGTGACTGAAAACAAGCAATTCAAAGAAACAACTAATTCAGTTTAAAGTTATGAAGTTATGAGCCTTTTTTTGTGCGTGGTCTTTAACTTATCTGCAAAGCTCTTTCATCCAGTTTTGTAAGTAAGTGTAAGTAGCCATTCTGAATTGATTATTACAACTTCAGCACGAGTGACACTTGACTGAAAAAGTAAAAGGACGTCAGTTTCCTTTCTTTGTTTTCATTTTCAAAGAAGTCACAAGAAAATGTTCTTCTCCCTCCACGCATTTCTTCTATTCAGAAAGGACAAACTAAAGATTGCAGTGTGGGCACACGATCTTCTCCATCCCTCTTCTCTCCACAATGACTGAACAGACTGAAATACTTAATCCAGCAGGTTAGGTAGAAGTCTGGACAATGTAAACTGAACATCAAGTCCTATCTTCCTAAAATTAGGTCATTCCTACACACAATTACATTTGCACAATTTGGTCTCAGTCACCTGGAGTCCACATTCCTCCAATGCACTTTGAAGTTACCAAACCAACACGTGGCTCTTCTTTCCCACAGCAATTTAAGTTCAAGAAATTCAAGGACTGAGGAGTTCATTCCATTTTTCCCCTTTTTCTGAGATTTAGATCTCAGCAATTCATCATGCCACAGAATGTTATGGTTTCAACTTGCAGAGAAGAGCTCAGCAACCTGAGCAATTAAGCTTTACGATAACTTCATATTCATTAGTTCCACAAAAGATATAGAAATACACAACTTTTTTTTTAGCCTCCAACCATCTCACAGAATAAAAACATGCAACACCAACCAGAAAGCTTTTGCTGACCACAGAACACATATTTAGCTTTTGTCAGGTGCTTTCAGAATTGTAGTTACTTGCATGTTCTAGGACGTGATTAAACTGCCTAAAAAATTATAACACGACACAAAAGGCAGCTTTTCTGCATGAAAAGTTTCTAAAAAGCCTTTAGCTTCTTCCAGTACAGAAGATAAAAGTGTATTTTAGGTCAGTATTTCCTCTTTAGGTTTCCCTCCGAGTTGCAGGGAGGCTTTTTAGTTTCCATTCTAAGTCAGTCAGCCTAGCAAGCTGGTTCAGTGCTTTAGAGCCATCACACTGCCAATCCAGGCTTTATTTCTGAATGTTATGCCCCTGCTTAGCCAGGGTTTAGAGTTCTGCTGAGGCTGGGTATGTTCACCCTGAAGAATGACACTACTCCAGTTCTTCACTCTGATCCATTAAATAAATGGTATTTTGATCAGCTATTGAGTGATTTGGGTATGTACATGGCACCTGGAAAGCTACCTAGGGAGTGCTTTGATCCCATTAAAATCTAGATATCTGCTGCAAGAAAGCAAGGCACTGTTCTAAGCAGAAGGCTTTCACTTCTGCAGCTTCAGGAGGAAAACAATCCACTCTCAGATCTTAGCAAGAATATTGCTTCCTTCAAGTCTGCACCCCTGCCTGTGACAGGATCTCTTAAGCCAGAAGAAGTTACATACCCAACAAGCTAATGGATATATATACCTCTATATACACAGATATATACTAAAATCCATATTTTGAATACTTCCAAGCACACCATAAGGGAGATTTTTAAATTGTTCCTAACACAGCCCCATCTAAGTCATGCATTGAATTGCTCTGCTATACGAATATATTATTTATGAAACATTACAGAAACATTTAGGTACTTCAGGATTTATTTAGCAATTTCTTTGCTTTTACAAGCAAAAGCTACTCTGGCCATGCCAAAGTCCTAACAAGCATTGATAAACTGATGGCATACTTGCAGGTTCCAGCCAACACCCATGCAGCTGCTTGAGTACCTATCTCCATTTAGTCTCATTAACAAAACACAAGATCCTGTTACAAAGTGTGCTGAAACAGTGAGTTAATGAGCTTGTGTTGGAAATCACCTAGAAATAATTATTAACTATTTACCAGAATTGTGTGAAGTTTCCAGTAGGTAATATTCAAATTCAAGTTATCAGGAAAAAACAGAAAAAGAACATATCAGTCTATGTATAAACATGTATGAGTACATATAAAGCACCAGTTCACGTTCTACAAGTGCTTTTTCTTCTGCATGGGAAAAGCCCATGCTACACCTCTCTGAGAAAAGTAAAGCCATCTCCCCCCACACCTCAGCCACTTCCAAACCAAAGTGCAATGTGACATTTGATGCACACACTTTCGAAATACGCTTAGCAAGTGAGTGGTAAAGTCCTTTTTAAAGATTATGTGAATTACAGGTATGCAGATGGAAGTGCTCAAAGGGGCTCTAGCTGCAGTCTCTGAAATATTTTCACAGCAGCAATCACATTATTCGAGACTGTTTGTACTCATTACTGTCACCATTTAAACATAGGATATCATTTTGCTTGCACTAAGACACATTCCACAGATTGCAAAGAACTATATTTTAATAATTCAGGAAAAAAAACAAAAAAACAAAAAAAACAAGCATCTAGCAAATAACATCCTAAAAGAACAACAGAACACTTTGGAACTTTTCCTGGTTTTAAATTATGCTTTATCATTTGCAAGCCTCCAATAGTTTAAAAAATTCTTACTTCATCAGCTAGTCTTCTATTAGGCTTTAATTTTTAAAAAGTGCCCTCCTTGTTAAATCCAAAATGCATTCAATTGAAAACATAGCTGAAAATCCTTCTTGAAAAGAATAAATGACCACGAGACCACAGTGTGATAGCAATGGTAATGAGAGGACAGTTGGACTAGATGATCTTGTAGGTCCTTTCCAACCTTGCGATTCTATGAGAAAATTGTGCAAAGTCAGAAGTAAATGGCTCCAAACAATACAGTGCATTGGACACAGTACTCAGCAGCATGCTGCAGTCCTGTAGCCCTGTTTCATCCCTCTGCTGCTCCAAAGGGCACAGGAGTCAGCAGATGGCTACGCAAGTATGATGGGAAGGACTCGCCCCTGGGCATGCAAACTCTTGACTTGTGCTACAGTACAGCAGCTGAGGAACCAAGTGCTGAGATGAAACCTGAATTTCATTGTCCTCCTAACAGTGACACATGCACAGTAAAGCCTACATATGGAAATTGCTAACATCTATGGAACCACTTAGCTGCACGCTGAAGCTTGAAACAAGTTACAGATGGGCAGGTTGTGCTTACCTACCCAATACACGCCTGGTACAAATAAATGAGGGGAAAAATGGAAGTTTATCATCTGTGCAAGTGGTGTTGGCTGTCTGCACGCTCCACAGGTAGCCGGCTCCGCAGCCACCCCAACAAACACAGGTCTGCCATCAGCTCGCTGTGCTCCGTACACACGCTGGTAGGATCCCCATGCGGGTCCCTCCCCTGTGGTTCACACCATATGAAATCAAGCACAATGGAAGTATTTCAGAAACAGTACCTAAGTTACTTAGAGCTGCACTCTCAAAGGACAAGGATAAAATTTCATGGACTTGCAATTGGACTTGAATATCTAATTGTCTACATCCTTTCTGAAGATGGCAGTTCAGCATCAAAGACTGTTAAAAGCTTTTGAAAAGCCTATCCTGTATTTCATGTAATATTAACCACAGTTAACAGGTTGACTCCATGCCTGGCACACTCAAAATGCAGGGATGCACAGAATAGAGGATAAGATGGTAACAGCTCTGGGTCACCCAGGAATGCCTCCATTGGCAGTAATGCCAGCTGAATGTGGACTCTGCTGAGAAGCCAACCGACGCTGCCAAAGCAGTTTTTAGCTAAGGACAGGACTTGTTACCTCTGTCCCAGAGAGTGCAAGGCTGCACACAAGCACTACAGGTAAAAAGGGATCAAAAAAGTGGAGCAGAGAATCAAGACAGCACAAAATAGAAGAGAGAAACCATGTGTAGAACTGTCCATTGAGAAGGCATCCTGATGGTTATAAGTCTTGCGTGAGGAAGGAATAATCTGGAGCTTTCTGTTTACTTCAGTTGCTAAAATTCAATTAATTTCGCAATATGGTAGATCTAGAAAATAATTAATCATAAATTAATTCATAATGAGCATATAAATACATATATATTACTTTATGACACTGGATTTCACGCGAATAATCAAATGCTCCTATTTCCTGTAATAAGTTATGATTCTTGTCTTCAGTTACTTTCCTCCATCTCTTGTGTACCATCTGCCTTGAAGAGATGCTCCCACATATCACAACTATGGGCATGACACCCCCACATGCACCGTGGATGGCAGGTAAAGGACCACCTTGAAATTGCATAGCATGCAGCAGTGTGTGACAGCTTTCCTCCCTTTAGCAATACCTGAAGTGAAATGCTCTGTTGAGGAACATGGCTTTTCAAAGCTCTGCTTTGCCAACAACATTTTGCTCTTTGTCTTTGCTATCTCACATGGTAACTGGTTGCCAATGTAAACAGCCAAATTAGACAAGACATTCCAACATTACATTCTGAATGACACACTATGAAATCACACCACAAAACCTTATAATAAAAAAAATAGTTTTCCTTATACAATTCACACTACATTTTAAAACTTCCTAAAGCATTTGACTATTCAACTGATAGGTTTACAGTATTCCTTTTCTGTTTATTGTTGCTTTAATTTGTTGAAGAAAGTTTGAACGACCTCCATGTCATGGAGACCTTCAGATAATGCTGCTGCAATACAGGATGATAGGGCCAGCACAGTTCTGATGCCTTGGAGCGTTGAATCAACAGGTTAGAACACTAGAAGAAATACATGTCAATATAAGCAACGTGATCTAAGAAATACCTGAATTCTCTGCTACCTTGTAAGAGCTTAAACCACAGCCCTTCCCTTGTTGAAGCCTGTAACAGTCTTTTTTCATTATTTGACAACGTATTTTAATTTAACACATAGGAACTTAAAACTTTAAGCTTGTTACCTTTCTGTCAAACTTAGTTCGTGTTGCTTCATTTAGTTCAGAAGTTATTGGAAAAGAAAGGGGAAGGCAGAAGGAAGGGCAATGACATACACAGTAATCACAGCAGCTTACTTCCTTAAACAAATCAGGCTTAGGGCACTCCTATGTACCTAGACGTTATAGAGATGAAGCACCAACTCACCCTTAAGAGAAGCAATCCTAGCTGGTTTCAGTGCCTTAGAGATACTGATGGGGTTCCCTTGACTTAAAATTCTGTTTCTGATGTATACATAAATGTCTTTTACATCCAATTAAATGTATTATGTCTCTGTGTGAGGACAACTAAACTTCCTCACCACAGTCTATTCACTGTTGACAGTTAGTGTAAAACCATTGGTTTGACCAGTGGAATATTTTGTTATTTTCCTTTGAAAGGGTGAAGGTAAACATTTTTGGCTGCTCTTCCTACTCTATCGTAGGTCCATCAGTCTCTTAGGCCTGTCACCTGCACATGACCATATGAAGCTGCTCTACTTGAATTATAAGCGCTGTACAATTGTTAGCAGACACATCTCATTCATAATCTTAACATTTCCCACCTCTGTAGCAACTGTGTGAGTCCAGGTTTTGATTAGAAAGGATAAAAAGAGAAGTCAGCAAGCATGTTGCTAATCTTGCCTTGAAGGAAAAATTCCTTTGATTCCCCAAACCTGTAACCTTATTAGACTTAGCACAAGTTGAAGCATGGTGTGAACTGTGTCACATCCACATCTGAGGCAAGCAGAGGGAAAAGCATCTACTGAACACCAAAAGCTCTCCCCAGTTGTGCAGAGCACAACAGCAACCTTCAGGCCAGTGAGTGCCACCACACCAACACTGAGCCAGGACAGATGAAGAAAGGCAGTCCCCACACAGCACACGTTGAACTACTCACTCCATCCTCCTCTGCCTGCTCAAACAAATGCTATAAGCAGATACAGAAAGCAATTCAATGATGCAGGATGGAGCTGAACTAATGGGCTTGCTCTGGGACTGATGATAACTCCACATGGATACAGCAGCCTACAAGGAAACAGTGCACTGCACAGGACCCCCAGCTCTACATGGTGGTGAGACACTCAGCTCCAAGGTCTTATGTTTTCTGTCTGAACAATATGGAATTAAACACTTCCACTTCTTCCCACTAAGAAACGCATCGTATTTTAGTATTTAGTATTGTTATCTACATTCAAAATGGGGAGCAGTACCAGGCTGTGCTGCTTTACGTCTTCCACAAAGCTGGCTGAGGATCTCCTCCATGGATCACAGTGGCAATCTCTGTTCTGCTTCAATCCAACCAGTAGATGACAAAGTGCTATTTTGCCAATTATAATGGTATTCTTAAGTCTGAATAAAGTTTAAGGGAAAAATAATTAAAAAAAAAAAAGAGTATGAGCTCATCTAGTTTAACTTCCAAACTGTTTTAGACTGAGTAATGCCTGCAGAAAAGACCACACTTGTGCCAAATACATATGACACAAGTCCATAATCACCTGTGCCCACTGATCATCAAGAGTAGATAGGTTACTTTGCTAAACATTTATTTGATCAAGGTCAGGGTTTCCTAATCTTAGTTTGCTATACCAGCTACAATTTTAATGTATTTTGATGGCTGAACTGCGTGAATAATTATCATTCACAAACTGAAAAATATAGCAGCAAAACCAAATTACCAACAGAACTGCTGCTTATCTGTTATTGGCCTACAAACACCTTGGAGACACACTCATAGGTCTTTTTCAACCCATGAGAAGCTGCACTTAAAACAGAGCATTTAAAATCGCTTCTGTATTTCCATATAATCCAAGCTTTTACATCAAAATATTGTGTTGCAATGATTTTATGCCTTCACTGAACAGAAGCCAACATTAATCTTTATTTTGTCCTGGGCCAAATCCACTGCAACAACTTTTTAAATACAGGAACTCTTTGCAAGTCTTCTGGTAGTCTGAAATAAATACATTTAAAAGATATGTAACAATTAACACGGAAGGCTGCCTTGGAGTCAGAGGACTAGCTATATGAGATGCAAAGATCAGAAGAGCAGGATGTTGATGCATCTAAAAGCTGGTACTCATTCACTCTTTGATTGCCAAGGTAGATGATGTTGTTTCTACTTATTTCTCAAAATGGCAAAACAGAGTGCCTTTGCACTTCAGTCTTCACAAAAGGACTTAAAGTTCTCAAAAGCAATAAATTTGCCAGAGAGCTTCCAATGATAAACCCTGAATCTGATGATGAGTAACTATAACATGTTCCATTCAGGTAACAAGATTCCAGTATCCTAATGTCGATTAACAAGAATGCACTCTTTCAGTTTCAGATTAAAAACGAAAATGCAGCCAGAACAAGTTCCTGCCTCATATCTTTCAGATCACAAAAGCATCCACTACAAAACAATAAGATGGACCGAAAATGAGAAGATTTTCAAAAGATATTGTTTTGCAGATGAGGCTTAGTTATGAAGCTGAAACAGAAACAGCGTCAGAGCTTAGGATAGTAAGCCTTTTTGCCAATGAATTTCTTGTAAAGTCAACAATTATAATTTATTCTGATCCTTTGTGTCACCATATTAGTAGTTATTTTTCAGCAATCCCAGGGCAGCAACAAATAATGCCATAGAAGAGGACTGATATAATTACACGCTGAAAAAGATAGGCCAGCACCCTTACACTCAAAACTACCCTCTGTGGCTCCTTCATACCCCATATGTTGCTAATAAAACTGTTTGAATCATACCTATGAGACAGTTTTACTGATATTGTATCAGGTCCCTAGGTTCTTTGTTTGAGATACGATGTCACAAGAACTATAACTATGCAAATTCTGTGATACAAGATCCCACCGGACACAATATTACATACGTAATTCGCAGTATGAAACTGGGCACTAACAATAATTCTGGTGTTATATAAACGAAGCCACTACGTTTATTGAAAAGCTCGCTACACTACAATGAAATCAAATTTAAAAAGCAATAAAAAGCAAGTGACGTGCCAATGGTAAAAATGGCAACATTGGTCTTTTCTCCTGAAACAACGTAAATTCGGCTTTGTGTTCATTTGACAGTGCTTTGCAGAAACTTTTAGCACTGACACTAAACAAATGCAAGCAAGCTCCCTCCTCCAACAGTATTAATTAATGATGTAAAATAGGAACCTTCTGAGCTCCACTGTTAGAAGCCACTGCGTGATTTTCAGCAAAAATCTGAAATTTACTCCTATGCTATTTGAGGCTCAATTTCTACTACTAGCAAAATAATAATAACTAGTACTAAGAAGCATAGCTGTAAAAATCAACAGCCTAGGGATAGCAGCACACAATGCACTGCTCACAAAACACCTGTATTCTACCTCTGGATCCGACTTCAGGTACTGCATGAACTCCAGCAAACATTTCTTCCCAGCTCGCATCATGTAAATGCCTCTTTATCATGTCTCTCAATATCATTTTTTGCATAAAATCATTGTCAGTGCTTTTTATATACAGATTTACACACAGACACACCTGCAAAAAGATGTCTGAACAGTCTGAAAAAAAAGAAAAAAAAAATCAGTGTAACAAGAAGAGACAGCACGGTGCTGTTGGGTTTCTTACTGCACAGACCAGCTTGGCACACATGCTCCTTTCTCTGCTTCCAGTGAGTTCTTCCCTCCTCTATTACATTCTGCTTTTACCAGAGCTGAGGAATGCTGGGGCTTGAAACAAGTGGTCTGCTTTATAAAGACATGACAAAAAAAGGAAAAACCTAAAAGACAACTGGTAAAAAAACAGACTTAGGAAACAGAAGTTCAGTATTTCACCAAGGCGCTATGAGAATTAATAAGCCAGATAATTTTGTAACACAAATTATACAGTAGATTTGTATTGTAAACTGCCTCATATACAAAAGAAAAGGCATGGTTCTGTATTCCCTTGGAACACTTGTAATGCCTTTGACAACAGGTAGAAAATACAAATGACACACCACAACTAGCTGCAAAGCCTCACACTGAGAAATACTGCCTTTAACTAAATGATTCAAGGTTTTATTCAATGGAAGAGAAATGGATTTGCAGCCAGGCATACAGTAAGCAAGATGATGAATTGACTGCTTGATAGGAATCTACCTTGCGTGCTTCCGCTACAGCAGCAGCTTACAGAGGAAGTTTTCCTGAAGTTTTCATTTATGCCACCCCCTGTGCAATACAAAAACTGTAACAGTTTTATTCTCTATTTTTTAAAAAAGCATCCTAGGCGACATCTTAGAAGTCAGAAAGCTTACACCACATCCCAGGAACATTCTGTCCTCTGCTATCACTGTGAAGTTGTATCGCGGTGCAATTCAGAAAGAATCATATACCTATTTTCAAAGTTTGAGAAAATAACCCCTCCTTCTCAACATGGCCCAAAGCTGTTATGAAGAAACTTATTTTTAGAAAAAGCGCTTATGCAGATACTTAATTTTAATTAATAGTCTCACTGACTTCAACATTTGCACAGCGAGACAACTCCACGCTTCAATTAAAGCGTGCCCAGAAATGCTTTGCTGATTCATGGCCAAAAGGATGACAGGAACATCATTATACAAAATGTTCATAAAGTTAAAAAAATAATAATAACAGCAACCCCACCACCATCCAACAGGGTATTAAGAATCCTGGAGAACTCACAGCTTGAGCATTGCTTCCACACTGCTGAACACATGAATTCAAAGCCTAAGACGCATTGACTGAAACAACTTCAGTGTGGACAAAAACTTTTGGAAAATACCTTTAAAATAATACAACTCTGTGTGATCTTTGTCTTTCCACCATTGGCATAAACTACTGGCCAAGGTTCAGTCTGCAGCAGTTGTGAATTTTAACAGAGAAGTGGAGATAGCTGCACCTTCATTTCTGATGATGTGCTTCTTTTTCCATTGATCACATCACGTAAGTGTGGGGTTTTCTTGAATAAGCAATGAATCACTTCCAGTTCCATCAATGATCACGTTCAACTTATTCAGGAGATGTTCACTTCCAGGCATTAACCACTCTGAACTGCAGTGTTGCCAATCACAACACAGCTATAACACATCTGATTTTGAAGTAGTATGACACGTAAGGAACACTACTTACGTATTCTTCATTATCTTGGTAAATCATAAACCATGAGCTGTAAATTTAGGCAGAATCCTCAAAGCCACTTGGTAACATTTGATTCCACTTGTAAACAAAACTGGAACACCTGATGGCCTGCTGTTTGCTACTACTAACTAATTGCTGGGGTTTAAGGACAAGATATTCATTCCATAAAGAGTAACTGTCAACTGTGGTTGATAGTGTAACTGAGTGGATGGTATCCCTATTAATGTAACAACCACCAAGAATTAAGTTGTTTCACTGCACTGAAGAGAAGTGGCTTCCCAGGAGCATCCCAGCTCCTCTCTCCTTCACCCCAGCAAACATCCCATGGAGCCTGGTACTGATGGATGAATAATAAGGATGAATAAAAAAGCACTCTAGTAGTAACACAGAAAAATGCTGATTTGTGATGGACATGCCAGCAAGGGATGAAGCACACAGATCTGTCAGGTAGTAAAGACACAAGTCGGTGTGTTGGAAGAAATACAGGGAAATGGGAACTGGATCCCAAAGCTGAGTTTGCATGCTTAGTGACAACATTTTGGTAACCCCTCTTCAAATCACATACTCTCTAGCAGTTCTCAATTGGCAACACAACATAGTCATTGCTCTCACAAAATTGACAACATATTTTTCCTCACACCAAAGTTTAGCAAAGAATAGAGAAGTCTGTTCCAACATCTAGAACAGAAAATGTTTATCTCAAAATTGATACCAGCTCACTTAAAAGAGAACCAGTCAATGAGTATGCGTGTCCATTGCTTCCACACACTTTACTCATTAAGCAGGGCACCGTGTTTCATTTACAGCTGTTGTTTTGCATTCAGGAACTGAAGACAAGCCCAGGAAAAGCAGGAGTAAATAAGTTTCTAAACAAACAACACACATAGATGCCTTTTAACAGGACCAAACCAAACATTCCTTAAAGTTGCATTTACAAGACAAAGCTGACCTCAGGCACCACGCTCAATATGTATGAGCCAACCTACGTGGATACTGACCTTAATAACACTACAGGGCAAATCTGGCACACAGAAGACATGCTCTCCAACAAATGTTTTCCAATGTATTAGGCATACAGAAGCCTTTTTTTTCTGCATCACAAACCGCATGTCACATTCCTTAAATTGCTTCCTTCCTTGACCAAATACACTGTGGACAACCTAAGGAGCACATCCCTCAGTGTTTATCTGGGAGGATCTCATTTACAATTTCCACTAAAGATGAAAGTATGTGCATTTTTTGCACAGATCCAGATTCCACAGAAGGGCAAAGGCAAAGCGAAGCAATAGAAACAAGCAGTATGAGATACATCAGTATAGAGGTGGCCATGGCCATTACTCCATGCTATGCTGTGAATCCCATCACTTCCTTGTGGTCACTGAACACTGATGATAACGTTAAAGACAAGCACTGGGGTTGAACAGGTAACTAAAACTAACTTCATAACCCAGGACAGCATCAGAACCCATCCACATGTTATCATTACGCGTGTGTGTACATCAGTGTAATGTCACAGCCCGTGTACTCTCTCCACATCAATTTATCTCAGATCCTCTGATCCATTCAGGAACCACAGCAGGCAAAGACAGGAGAGCTGGCTCTCCAAGATATGTTTTCAAATTCTTACCTACATTTAAGTTTTGCAACTTCTACAGTAAACTACTGAATACTCAACCACCGCTCATACCAGTTTCTTCCACTTCTGAAGTGACCGCTGCCCATCTGACCACAACATAACCCTTCAGAAGATCTTAACGGTATTTAAATCAATTAAAAACACTACCTCTGCCCCTCATTTTGAGGCTGTAAGCAAATACTTAGGCTTGCATTGAAAAAGTATTGTTAGAAGAGCATCCAACCTCTGAAACAACTGAAGAGCCCAAAGTCTCAGTCCCACGCCCCAGGACTCGAAGTAAGAACCATCTCTATGAATTCAGTGATATTATTTCAATGTTTAAGACTGGACACATTTAATTCTTTGTATGCAGACTAGTTTACTTCACAAGAAATCATTTACATTATTTAACATTAGGATTTTTTAAAAAAGATTTACATTGAATTAAGAATAAACTTTTAAAAAGACTCACTATAGTAAAAAAAAAAAAAGCATACTTTAGTGCTGGGTAACTAGATCATCAGATAAAAAAATGAAAATTTCCTACACAGAATGGCCATACTCTTGATCATCATCCTGTCTCAAACTTGTCAACTTGTAGAGATTTAGACAACTATAATAAAACAAAGAAAATATAGATTCAGAATATACCATGCTAACATTATCCTAGCAGTTAAATACAATACTGCCAAATGCTTACGCATGCTAAGCAATCAAAGTGAAAATCACAATGATGAATGTGTAATCTAACGTCCACTCACTTAGATTTATATGAACCATCACATGGAAGTCTCTAGTTACCCACTTAAAGTCAGTGGGAAGGATCCAGTTTTTCCTGACCCGAATCAATTTTCAGTCTAAACTTGTGCATTTCGTAATTTTTGGCTTAAGCAGAATGAGTCTTTGCACATAGTTATAGATGCCTGGGGCCAGGCAGTCCTTTACAACCTCAGCAACTGGCCCCATCATTCCCTGTGATAGTGGCGCTAGAAAAAATATGATCAACTGAATTTCCCCTTGCCCTTCCTGCTGCAGGAGAAACAGATCAGTCTATTCCTTACTACAGAAGAAAAGGCCCTTAAAGGGGCTAAATTTCATTTAAAATAGAGCTCATTAACACTGAGTGCAGAACTACATACATTCTTGGTGTAACAGAGATGCCATCATAGCTTAAAGAACACTCTTTATATCAATAGCTGGTTTCTTTAACTAACTGATGATGGAAGGCTTGCTTACTGAATCAGATGTTAAGTCACCCGATGCTCAATCGTCGCTCTCATTCTCAAAGCATTACGGTTGTAAGATACACTGTAGTACATCAAACAAGCTTCCCTGTAGTCTCCCTAGTACACAAAAAGCACTAGAGTATGGATGAGGGAATGCAGGTGCCACGTGACAGCTGCCTAACTGCTAAGTGGTGTTTATTTTTATTTTTATTTTTATTTTTTTAACCACAAACCACAGTTATGCTAACTGTCCCAAGGAGAAAGACTGTCTTTTTTCCTCAAGACTGGTAATTCAGTTCTTTGAGAACATGACAACTGGACCAAGAACTTGTAACACAGCATTTAAGCCTATGAAGTTTCCATGCAATGCTCTAAAGCGTTTAGTCTAGTTAATTGGTTATACCAACCCTCATTACAAAACAGCAATACTGAAAAATACTCATATAGAGATGGAGGGAGAGGTGTGGGTCACAGCTGTCTTGCATTCAAATGCCATTAAGAATGCACAGTTCTACCTGACACTACACTGCTAGGCACTGTAAAGGCAGGGTAAAACCCACATTCTATATTGGCAGCCACAGAGCATGTATGCTAATTTCATATTAAAATCTTCAAAGCTGTGCACACACAAAAAGGGAAATTAAAAGTAATACAGCAAATAGAGTGGTGATACTCCGTAACACTTTGATGCCCCAGGAATTACACCTCATGCAGAACAAGTTACATGCAAGCACAACACTTAGCAGAATGACTGTATGGAGGAAGACATTCGAATTCCCATTCATGACTGTTCGAGCACTACTAGAATAAAATTCAGTTCATCAGACTCTCAAAGGACACAGCTATGCAAAATGATGAGAACCCCAAGGCCAAGCTACAACCCTGTGAAATGCTCCAGCCTTACAAATTTGGACTCTCCCCTGCCATTTTCACAGAGACTAACTGCAGAAATGGCATCCAAACAATTACATATGACCTTTTTACATAAATTTCTGAGTTCATTTATATTTCATCACATGTTCCTCCAAACAAGAGCTGCCCCAAAATACTTTGCACGAAAAACTAAATGTTCCCAATGACAACTCTGATCACGTCACTCCTTGAGAATGAACACAAAAAGATGCAACAACAGTAAAAACACTACTTATAACTTCAAGACTTCATTCTAAAGATAGTACATTTTCAAACTGTCTTTCCTAAAACTCAAGTAATATGTTCATCGCTTTAACCGAAAGCCAGCAAAGTACAACTTGTATCGTGCTGCAGGCCATCCAGTGAATGTTCTTTATTTCAGTCATGGATGGGTGAAGATGAAAAGTAGTTTGGGAAAAATTACAACGGTTCTGACACCAGTGTGTGTTCCTCATTACAAGTTCTCCTATCTAGTTATTAGGCTTACTCCAGACCTTTTACTACCTTGAAAAAGATTATTTTCATCAGTTCTTTGTATCTTTATACTTAACCATAAGAAATTGCATAGAATACAGGCAAAAGTCCCTGCTGCAGCAGTAAGGACAGAATGCAGTGGCTGAGGTTGTGGTCAACACATAATATTTAGTAGTAAAATTTGTCTTCAGCATCACATTCTCAGGCACCTTATTACTGCCTTAACCCAAACAACTATTCTGCTAATAAAACAAGGAAGGGGAGCACTCCCTTTTCTTCTCAGTCTTGAACTGATGCATCTCTACCAGAACTGCTTCCAACGTTCACAGCAGGTAGCTGCATTTTTCTTATGCATTGCAAGCACTGGCCTGCAGCAAACATCTATGACAACTCACCGTGCAATTACCCAGATGAGCCATCAGGGCTGCAAAGCTGACCCGCTCCTCCGAACACGAATTTTCCACACAGAGCCCAGAGGGGTAAAGAGAATCTGCTGCAGATTCCAGAGCTTATCAGATGAAGTTCAGATAAGAAGGCCAAGGCAGAGGTGGAAGTGTAGACGGCTTACCAAAAAAAGGCTTGCAGAAGGAAAAGGTGGAGACCTGACCTTTCTGCAAGCTGTCAAGGCTCAAACTTACAGGTAAGGCAGTCTCAGACTGCTTTGCTGCAGTGTTCAAAGAGCTGACATTCAATATACTGAAGTCCCTTGTGCTGGCTAAGCTTTTCTTTCTTCCCTTCTCTCTTCAGATGCTGCTTCCTGTAGGATAGCAAAAAGAAGCTTTTGGGATTGGAATCTGGTGATTCTCCAGAGGAGACAAGGAAACACCTGGAGGTCTTGCAACATGTTGGACACAAATACCAGGGTAAAAAACACCTGCACTGCAACACCTTCAGTATCAAAGATCTTAAACAAGATGTCCAAGTTTGGATGTACGATTATAAGTCCCAGAAGTAGAAACACCAGCTAGAAACCCAGAGCCATTTAGCTTGTAATCACACAGGAATTACTGGCGAGTTCATTTGTGTGAGGTCATTATCCTTATAGAAACCTATCCTGTTAAATTACAGAGCGAGCATAGGTTTTGTTGGCAGCTCTCAGCACTCCCTAAATATTCCCCCCATGGTAACAATACATACTCTCTAAAACACCACTGAAAAAACCTTTACATAACAGTACCCCTAACAGTATTTCTATCAGTCCATTTTTTCATATCTACATGTGATTCCATATGTAGAAAGACCCCACATGTATATATGAAAGCTCAGTAAAACACAGCTGACATTAACATTAACTGCAACCTTTTTTTTTTTAATTACAAAGAATCAAACTGATATTTCTGTAGATTTCTTTTGCCACTATTTAAAAGAGTTTCTGTGCAACCTATTTGTTAATTAAGCTGAGTAACAGTTAACTCATCACAAAACTTTGCAAATGCATCGCTGATAAAGCTCTCACCCTCTAACTGCTAAAATCTTTCCTTTCAAAGCAAGATATAAGGAGAAGCTTAGCAGATATCAGAATTACTGAAGTTTCCAGAGCAGTTTAACAAAAATTCAAAAATACGTTATTTTTCAAAGCAAAACAACTGTAAGATGCTTGTTCCCAGTACTGCTACCACTTGTTAAACACCTGATGATGTTCCTTTACCAAGCCAAATCTCCCCAGCAACCCCGTGAGTACAATCTTTTTAATAAATGCTAAGAAAGAAAGGTAAGAGTCTTCATGAATCAACACCTTAATCTAAGTTCACATAGAACACAAGAATAAACATTACAAATCCTGGCCATACATTAAGGCAATTCTTACACCCAAACAATTTGATAACGTTACATTGTGTATCAAGGCAGTTTTTTTCATAAATTATGATCTAAACAGAATACTAGTCAATTCACCAAAAGATATCAAAGACAGCCCTTTATTACAAATGATCTAAGTATCTCCCTTGAGGCTATGGCTATCAGAAAGCATTTAGTTAGCTCCCAAGCCAATATTTTTTGTATCTGCTTTATTATGAAACCATAACATATTTTCAATAACTTTTAGCTTTGCTATACAGAGAAGGAAATAATTTCCCAGAACCCTTTGGAAAATGTGACATGTGAAACGATTCTCCGGTCAACTTGCGTGTCATTACACTGAAAAAAATGTGTACCAGATCATTTGATTGTTGGAGGAAATAGAATAGTATTGGGAGCTTCAGGACAGATGGACAAACTTCATGTCACATAAAACATTACCAAACTGTATTTGAAGAAAAATGTGGAAGTTTGTGAAAGCACCCCGGGTGAAAATACCTTGTGTTGCTAAGAAACATCATCCCTGACGATGGATGAATTAAATTCTCTCCTTTAGTAGAACCAACTCCAGGCATCCCTTGCTTATTAGTAGAATGTCCTCTTGTACTGGCAATTTATTTTAACAGCTACTTGCAAATAAAGAGCCCTACCTTCACACAGAACTGAGACTGCATAATTAATGCTAGAAAACAGGATAGGTTTTGTACCTTGAACAGAGTTTAATAACAACACTTTCAAAATTCACATTTTCAAATGCAGTACTAAAACATACATAATGCTTCAGACCTGCTTTCAGGACAGCCTGCAATAAAAGCTACCAATCAACTTCCAGCTGAACACTGAGCTGAACAATTCAGTGAACAAATAGCTGATAAAGAACAAAACCCTTCAAACATCTCTAAACACTGAACACAAATATGCAGGTAATCAAATTTTAAACACTACTTTGAGGGAAAAAGCACATTCATTTGTATTATGATGACACCAACATAAAAACCAAGCAAGAAGGAAATAATGCAAACCACGTGCTTTTCTCGTTTGGAAGTTGTCTTCATGTTTCATCCAGTTCCTCTTTCAGTATATTACTTACAGGCTGCTGCTTCTGCTGAACATATTACTGAACTTACAGTATCTTTGCATTTCTCAAGCACATGCTTCTGATGAAATCAGAGCGTACCTTTCTGTGTGCAGCTTGCCTCGTAAGTGCAGTCCCTTCAGCTGGAGCAGGGGAAGGGGGAACGCTTGCCTCTCCCTCCATGTAGCAGAGCAGGAGCTTCCCTGCAAGAGAGAGAAGAGCAAGCACATCTCACCTGCACAGCCTCCAGGAGAGGGATGCAGCAGCAGAGGTGAAGCACAGGGAAGCACCAGTGGAAGTCCTGAGATCAGAAAGCAGATATGTGGCTACTGCTTGGTGTGCTGGAAACGAGCACAACTTCCTAATAGCCCAGAGAGGAATGGGCAGGATCTTACACAGCCTAGGAATCAATGCAGCCGCATTGAGCACTGAAGAAACTGACTATGCAAGAACACAGTTGGCAAAGGAGATAATAACATAAAACAAAAAAATTTAGTTTGTCTGATGGCAAGGATTTTTTTTATTATTTTTAATATGTCTATTATTCTAGCTTTGTTCTTCAGCTTTTTAACTACTTTTTTTTAAGATCTACTACACTAGTATACATTCTAAGACAGCTCCCAAGCTAGAGTCTCAATTTAAGGAAAAAAGTTTTAGCACTAGAGACCTTAATTTAAGGAAAAAAGTTGAACAATCCTCTAGAAACTGTTCTCTGTCTCCCATCACAGCCTCCAAGCCAGAAATCATATGCAGAGTTTGGTGGTGAGGCCACACACCCAGCCAGACAGAACACAGAGGCCGTCACAGAGGCTCTTCTTTGAAGACCTGCCACCACAGAGAAGAGTTACCATCAGGGAGCCAGAAAAGAAGTGCTTAATAAAGAAGCCAATTTGGCTGCTCTACAGAAAGGCTTCCTGTGGGCCTAGTGAGGAAGAGCTTTACAACCTAAGCAGAAGCACTGCAAAGCCTCGAAGGCCATAGCTCATCTGCATCACTTCTGCTTCTGGAAGGCCAGCAGCCCTGCAGACAGCTGCAGATCCTCCTGCAGCCTTCCTGGGCACAAAGGTTGCCATCACATCTGCCTCGACCATCAGCTATCATCCATGGTACTTTCTGAGTCACTGGCAGAATCTCTCTGTTCCTTAGGTTTTAGAAACTTAAATGCACAAAGGGCTTCTGATCACATCAGGTGTGCTACAACACTAACATGAAAGGAAAATGCCTGCAGATTATGTTCCAAGTAACAAGAAAAAAAGTAAAGGTTTTGAAGTACAGAAATAACTTTTTCATTTTCCTCCTCCCTGCTCTACATGATTGGTAAAATAACACTAACATCAAATATTTATATGTGTTTGATCACAGACTGTTTTTGTTTAATGTGTATCTAATAGCCATAAAGACTATGGATACATCACAAGGTAATCAGACACATAAGCATGCATATATATATTTATTCATTTAATTTCACCTCAGCCACTCCACGATCTTATCTCCAGCCAGCAGGTTTGTACCAAGGTGCAGGATGCCAGGGTTTTTCCCAACCCCCCTTGGTCTCTCCACTGAATAATTAAAAGCCTTCGCTCTTAATGAGAAATGTTAAGCATTCAAAAACATTCTAATTGTGAAGGAAAAGGGACACAGACTACGAAGGACTGACACAAGTTTGCTGTGAAGCTGAATTCCAAAAGACAGCATTCTCAGTGTAGGATGATTTAATATTTCAATTTATTGCTTAGATGGTGAACAATAAACTTGCAAAACTTTACAGTTACCTGGGTAGAGCTGCAAGCATTCTGGGAAGCAGAGAAGGAACAAATCAGGAATAAGTGAGAAAGTCACATCACCATGCCTGGAGGTTTAAGTCTAAATTAAATGTGAAATATGAAAATTTCATTCAGCTTTATATTTTTATATTTTATAATATAAACAAGAGTATCCTATAGAAAAGATTCTAACATCACTGGTACTGACTGGCTGATCCAAGTTCAGATCTGGATACAAAGATATAGGAAACTGGAAGAGCTCCAAAGAAAAGCTAAGCAATCAGGAAAGATAAAGGGAAATAACTTTCCTTAGTACAGAAAAGAAAAAAAAAGAGAGACAGACAACTGAAGAAGTGGGGCACAGGCTTCAAAATAGGTTAAGAGCAGTTACAGAAATGATGATCATATCCCACTGCAATATCTGGGGCATGGGGCTGGGAACACACAAGAAGCTTAAATGGTTAGGAAAAAAAAATAAGAATAGGTGCTAGGAGAAACATGTTACCTCCAGGGAGAGTTAAGCAACGGATTAGGTTGTGGAAGGGTTACAGAAACCTTCAGCACTAAGCCCGGGGAAGGTGAAGATGTCAGAACACATTCGTGGGCACTGTGTGCATTCAGCACACGGCTGAACTCCTGAGAAACGGGTTTTCTTTTCTAAACGTGAGGGCCGTAGGAGTGCAGACCCCTCCCAGGCAAAGCAGCAGGTGACTTTACTGCTTCTCGGAGCTCCACACGGGCTTTTGATATCTTTTTCCTAAATCACCAAGGTGGCCTGTGATTGACAATTTTCCATCACGTCAAGCACGCTACCTTAAGTATGAAGTGTTCTGAGGGATCCTCTGGGGAAATAAAGTCAGAGCAGAGGGAGGGCAGCAGCAGCCAAACCTGGGACTCCGGTCCTGAGGAGGAAACCTATCCCACCAGGAACCAGAAACAGATGTCATCATTTATGTTTAGAGCATCTACGAGAAGTGAGCGCTACGAAAAAAGCGCTTAATAAAGTACTTGGACAGAGAAATAAGGAGGAAGGTTTGACGTTTCCAAGCTTATTTTCACAGCAGTATGAAAGGAAATGAGGTAGAGTCAGAGCTAATTCTCCTTATATAATTTCACATGGAATGATTAGTTCTGCCCCAACGGTAACAGCTTTCCAGAGGGTCCTGCTTGTCGCAAAGATTGCATACAGATGCTCTAAGTGCAGCTTCCCTATTCTCTGCTGACAACCAACTTAAAAGGACAATATAATCATCTTACTATAGAATGAAGTTCACAGCATGCGGAGGGAAGGAATGTCACAGCTACCACAGAACTGCAGTTGCACATTGGGGGCAGTGAGTTTTCAAAGTTTAATCACGAAACAGACTCGTGAAAGGGAACATATGAAGGAGCTTTATGTTCTGGCAATGCCCGATGGCACTCTGGGACATCAGGGGCAGCACAGCCACGTTCCCACAATGAAAGGAGGTGAGGAGAAGCAGTCGTGTCACATGCACACACCAATTTTTATTTTCTACTTATTAAGGCAGGTTTTCAATCTTCCCTGTGTTAATGCTCCCTTCGTAAGCCTGATTAGTGAAGCATTCCACACGTACAGGAGTGCAGAAGGTGGTGGAATTCTCTAAAGGCACCTGGGTCACTTCTGGGTGAAATACCCATTACAGGCGATCTGTCTGAGCAAGGCCAAGAATCCCACCCACTGGAAGAGCCAGAACTGAGCCCAACATCACACGGATAACATTAGAACTCCCTGCAAAACCTTGCAGTAGGTGTTAGTGCTTTCATGAAGCACCGCTGTGTTTTCTACTTAACTCTCAAATAGACATTCATACAAAATCCACCTTCAATTCTAAAACTGCTGCTGCAAATAAGTATAGTAACTGCTACTTCTTTAAAAAAAAAAAAAAACACACAACACTGTTATAAATATATACATACAAATATATGGTTTTCCAGAGAGACAGAGCCTACTTTAATGAATGTAACTATCGACTAAAAACCTAAATGATTCCCTGGAACAACATGCCAAGTAATATTATAAGGAATTTAAATGTGCATCTTTTGCACTCCTTAGCACAATCATTTGTTTTTACAAAAGGCCTACAGATTAAATACAAATCACACTATTAGTTTTAGGCACAAGAAAGACCAATTTTTTATGCCTTGCCAGAAATAATGACTAATTAGGCCAACACTACCCTACAGTCATTTCCATAAATCCTGCCTCTACATTTAAATCACAACCAAAAGAAAACTGACTTAATGATAACAAAAGCATGTTTTCTGTAAAAGTTTCTGTTAAGTAAGATCAGGAGAAGAAATTATTCTCCAAAGCCAACACAGAGATGATGATGTTTATTTGGAGAACTTGATTTTATCTCAAACGGCACAAAGTTTTAAGCAGAAATGTACTGTGTTAAACTGCAATCCAACAGACAGACATGGTGAATGGCAGAAGTTTCAAACAGAAATCTCAGCAAAGGAAGAGGTTATTGTCTTTTGTTTTTTTTTTTTTTTTTTTTTTTTAAGACCTGGTCCTAGAAATGGAGCTACCTGCATTTTCTTTCTCCCAGCTATTCTGCCACTGGCCACATACCATCACTGCTTCACCTGATTGTTTTCAGTTTTTCAGCATTCATACATATTTATTCTTGCACATATGTATAGAGCTCTGCAATATTCTGCAAGTTCCTTCACTTAAAGACTTCAGAACAGTTCTGTTTCTATTACATGGGTTTAATGAACAGGAACCACAAGTCTCAGTTCTCCAAAGGAAAGACTTCTTTGTCTTTTCAGATTGAGAAAAATAACAAAGAGCAACAGTGAGATCATCATCCCTCATTCCAACATTTGACCACCGAATCCTGCTGCTGTGAGTAATGCCCATCATGGACCATCAATTCAGTAAATCTTCCATTCCGGAGAGGAATAAAAGCCTAATGTATTAAAGCTGAATCCAACTAGTTAGGCATGAATTTAAGAGTTGGTTGGGTTCTTTTCCAACCCCAATGACAGCTTCTAGTAATAATTAGGAATCTTGCACTCTAAATGAGCAAGTCTTGAGTACGGCAATTATAAGCCTCATATGTGACCACGAGACAAACCCATTCTATCCATCAAGACCACCAGCACTGAGTTCACTATTCCCAGAAACAAGGCCAAGGTAAACTCTTTAAAGACAACTGATGCATCTCTAGGGGGAAAAGTTCCCACAACTGCTATGGTAGTAGTATACATGGACTACAGGTAACCTGTTGCACAAAAATGGCTACCTGACTACCCAGAAATAATCCTGCAACAGAACTAGGCACTAGTATATAAAGCCACACTGTTGTGCACACTATACTTAAATATGCTTTCAGATGCAAAATTGATTAAATGATTAAATTCCTCTTTTTTTTTTTTCCAACATAAGTTCTCAACATTTTTTATAACAATTCAGCAAAATTAGGGCATGGAAATGATACATTAATCCTAGCTACATCTCAACTGCAAATGACAGAACTGCTAATCACACCTACATTAAATCTCACACATACATACCTGATTACATATATACATACACGCATATCTAAATCAAAGTTTCTTGTATAGCATCAACTGGCATTGGGATTAAGAAGCCTCAGCTGTTTGTGTTCCTTCTGTGTCTTAACCCTAAGAAATAACAATTCATGGGAGCACACCAAACCACATTCAGTGCCCAGCCCTGCCTGTTCTCCTCCAAGGTCTGCATTCCATCCTTAATTTCACATATTCCGTTGTTAATTTTAGATATTTCTCCATTTCTCATTTGGACATCAAAAGACCTACTCATACTCAAAAGATCATCAGCCTGAAGTACCGGCTTCCCTATTGTCATTTATAAATTGAGCTTTGATTACTTGCCTACAGGAAATACCACAGATCAGCAATAAAACATATATACCCGCTGCCATACAGCTACAGTCCAGGATTTAGGATAACAGGCTGCTTGAAGATGCAGCTCTCAGACTTCCAATTTCATATTCTCCGCCTGGTGCTTCACACATTTATTTTTACACTCACATCTGCCGTGCAGCAATACAGATAGCCAAGGTGTACCTGTAAGACACACTTTGATAGGAATCTGTTCCGAAGGAAATTCACACGGGGCCTCGTGCCCTCGCAGCACCCAGGCGCTGCACCGCACTGCTAACTGCACCGCTTAGTGATGGCTGCGGGCTCTCAGCAGCCCCTGTTAACAATCCTGCCACCAGAGATCAAGATGATTTTCCTGCTTCACAAACTTAGCGGAGGACGCGTCTCACATACACGCAGAGAAAAAACAATGCTACATAACGTACTCCCAAAATGCAGCAGTCTACTGTATGTCTTCCTGAGAACCTTTAATATATACAGTTTCTCCTCCACTTTTACTTTTTGTTCCTGTTAGCTGGCAATACTCAGTTATACATCCAGATCAAAACAAATGAGACACTCGCTCACTTCAAGTTTTCAAATCAATTCCTTTGGTTTTGTTACTATTCTCACTACACAATGGCTACTGCCTCATGACCAGCAGTACGCAGAAGCACTCAAGAGACCAAACATTACTGTCTTATTACTTCATAGAATGGCCTGGGTTGAAAAGGACCGTAATGATCATCCAGTTCCAACCCCCTGCTATGTGCAGTGTCACCAACCAGCAGACCAGGCTGCCCAGAGCCACATCCAGCCTGGCCTTGAATGCCTCCAGGGATGGGGCATCCACAGCCTCCTTGGGCAACCTGTTTCAGTGCGTCTTTACACCATCATCACTAAAAACTACTATTTCTTACAATAAAATACAACTCTCTCCACATAGGAATAACATTTAGCATTTAAGATACGACTTTCTTTTGAACACAGTTTAAGATCCAATTTATGCAGAAACAGCATTTTTCTTTAACTGATTTATTTAACCAGGTAAGAACTCAAGTCTTAGAACAAGATTTTCTCCTTACACTGAAAGAGCTGATACAAGACAATATTCCACACTAAGTATTTGCTCACCAACTGCTGCAACAGAAATGCCTTATCTCAATGGAAATCCCAATCTGGACTATGTAGCACTGTATTGTATAAACATATTCTGATCTGGCAAAGCCAAACAATGCAGTATATAAATCTTTATTTTTTTCTTCCTTAGATAAGTTAGATTCCAGCTGGACACAGAAACAGTAAGGAATTCCAATACAGCAAACGCTGCTGAAGTCATCTTTCCATCAGGAAGAGCTTGGTGAGACCACAGCTTCACCTTCTGCTTTTGCCCATACTCCAGGAGCCCTGAGAGAGAAACGAAGTAATGTGCTGTTTTGGTGGTAGAAACACCTACTGGAATTTCTTCTTGTCTGTACAGCATTTTGGTCAGGGATCAAATATATAAAATAATATAAGTCCATGGCATAGATGGTGTCAGGGGCCTTAAAAAACTATATATTTAGCTCTTCTTCTAGCTGCAGGCAACGTCAAAGACAGCAGCATCAGAGTGCAGAAAGCATTTATGAAAAGCTAAACCAGGAACTTTTTGTTTTCATATTCTCAAATTTTATTGAGCGGAATTGTTTGAGGATAGTTTACTACTTTTACCGGCCACTCTAAAATGGGCCTTCAGCCAAACATCTTTGAAATACGTCTGTATTTTGGTTTTAGAACAACATTAAGGAAGTTATATAAGTTTTACATCGGAGTCTGACTGACTTAGCAGCATAAATGACAAGTTTCAGCTGTAACTTAGGTACTTTGCAAGCCCTGAGCATGACTACAGCAACAGTACCAGTTCTATTTGGTAATGATCCTAAGGCAAAGCAATCAGCAAGGATTAATTAACAGCACTGTTTACCTGGGGCAAAGCCCAGGCTCCCAGCACATTCTCAGCATGCCAGCTCACATGGCCACAGCAGCACCTGCAGAGAGAACTAACATCCAAGTGGGCTGAACTGAGCTTCGTGTCAGGTTCAGCTCCTGGTCCATGCTTAAATGCTACCTCACCCCATATCTCCATTTTTACTATTTTCCTGCCATTTTGATTCAACTATTTATCCCTCCTACACAGCTCACACTTTCCCAACACCTTCCTAAGACACTGCCTTTAAGAGATGTTCATCGGTGTCAAATTAGGACAGGAATAACCCCCATTGCCTACAGTTTGTGCTGTTCTTCCTTCTTGGGGCTTCACTGTACCACTCTAGGCAAGATAACTGACAATAATGCTAGGACCATCACTGCCTTACAAGTCAAATTGTTATTTACGTGCAGAGAGAAGGATTTTGTCCTGTATCTGTAAAGCACCTGTGTCTTGAGCTGGACTGGGTGGCAGGGTTACTGCTTAGGTTCCATCACTTCCTTCCACTGGCTGGCTAAAAATAGGAATGGCAAATTGTTCAGAAAGTTTGCAAAGACTGAGGTACTACAGCAGTGAAAATGATCCTCACCTTTTTCTACGAGGTAGGCATACAAACAAACAAAAAACACCACTGTAAAAATAAATAAATAAAAATAATAGTTAGAAGGAAAAAACAAAAAACCCACAACTGTCCACAATTGACTTATCTGATCTGAATCACAGCTGTTAAATTTATGATAGAAAGTACTCTTCCAATGTGTGTTACTATGCCTGGACTTCTCAGAAAGGTAAAAAAAAAAAAAAAAAAAAGTAAAAAGAAAAAAAATGATGAAGCAAGAATACACTCTACAGCAGGTCTTGAAAGCTCCAATTAAAATTCAATATTGTACTTTGTATGGAGGCTCTTTACATGAAAGCCCTGTCATGGTTAAGATTTAAGGTTAACCAGGTTAATAGAGTCCAATAAAATAGCTCTATTTAATTATGCCAAACCATTGTTATAAGCCACACTAAAATCCACTACTCATCTTTACCTGACTATTGTGCTCATCTCTGAGTCGTGGTAATGCACATCTAATTCTCAAGGACCAGCAAATCCCACCACAAAGTATGCTTCCCCTCCAGGAGCTGAATCATAGAATGGCCAAGGTTGGAAGGGACCTCAAGGACCACGAAGCTCCAACCCTCTGCCACAGGCAGGGCCACCAACCTTCACATTTAATACCAGACCAGGCTGCCCAGGGCCCCATCCAACCTGGCCCTCCAAGGATGGATGGGGGCATCCACAGCCCCTCTGGGCAGCTTTCCCCTCACCCCACTCATAGTAAACAACTTAATCATAACTCATCAGTACTACTCCTCCTTCCAGCTCCTGCCCCTTACAAAAAGTGCATCCATTTGCACCTCCAATGGCTTCTACCTAGCAGCCCACTGCTCCGCTCAGCACACAGCCATGTGTTCAAAGATCCATGCAGACCTGCCAAGCCTCATTCATCCCAGACACACTTCCCTGAAGTTGGGATTCTCTTGCAAAGTGGGCAGCTCCTGTGCTGTGAGGTGTTCCATCCCATAACACCTGCAAGCCTAAAAGAATTAAAGAAAAACCCTAAAACTATACGATTCGGTGAAGTTGAGTTTTATGCCTTTTTTTTTTTTTTAATGTGAAGCACATTAGGACGCTACAAAGGTTATGGCTTTTTCCTGACAGTCCTGACAGCAAAACTACTTTTATATATTTGTGTTTTAATGGCTTCATGGGGACATTTGGGGTTCAAATTGAGCAGATCGATTTATAAAGCCTTACGATAAACCAGCGTTGCGTTTGTTTCGTTTTTAAGAGAAAACCACACACGTGTTTAGGACGTAACACAAACCCTAAACGTTTTCGGAGGTGTGGGGTGGCTGAAGCACAGCCCGGGGCTCACGTAGCCCCGAGGGCCCGGTGCTTGCAGCTCCCCGAGCCCCGCCTGAAGCAGCGTGCCGGGCCTCCGTGCCGCGGCCTGCCAGGCGCGGGCAGCCATGTTAGGCCGCCGTGCAGCGGCACCCCGCTGTGGCAGCAGGCCGGGCAGCCCGCTCGAGCTTTCGCCGGACCGCGCCGGGCCCCGCAGCGGCTCCCCCTCCGCGGAGGCCGCGGAGCCATCTTAGGGGGCGGCGGGCGGCGGCCGAGCGGTGCCCGCACAGCGCCTCCCGCGCCGCAGGTGCCGCAGCCGAGCCGGGCGCTGTCCGGGCGGTTCGGCCGCCCTCTGCTCCCTCCCCTCCGCAACGCGCGCTCCGGGGCCGGGCTCCCACCCCCTCCTCCTCCTTCTCCTTCTCCTCCTCCTCCTCCTCCTCCTGCTGCAGCCGGCTCTCCTCCCGGCCTCCCCCAGGCGCCGGGCCGAGCGCCCGCCCCGCCGCTCCGCGCTGACCCCTTCCCTCCCTCCCGCCTCGCTCGGGCGGCCCCGCTCCTTACCCCACCCAGAGGGAGCTCACCTCCTCCTCCTCCTCCTCACTCCCGCCTGGAGACCGTCGGCACCGACGCGCCGGCGTCCCGGCCCCTCCCTCCCCTCGGCACGCAGGAGAGCCAGCCTCCCCCTGCCGCCAGCCGGGCCCCCTCCTTCCTCCTTCCGCGGCGGGCCGCTCGCCCCGGGCCCGGCCATCTCCGTGGGGCGGAGGGGCTGGACCGCCCGGCGTGGGAAGCGCCCGCAGCTCGGGCTGCGTTATATCGAGACGCAGCACCACCGAGGATGGAAAAACATCGAGGATCCCCAAGTCCAACCCCAACCCACCCCCACCGCTGAACGTGTCCCTTAGTGCCGCATCCCCACGGTTCTGGGACAGCTCTCTGGCAGCCTGTCCCGATGCATCGCTGCTGTTTCAGAGAATAAGGTGTCCTGTTATCCAAAGGGAAACTGCCGTGGTGCAGCTTCAGGCCGTTACCTCTTGTCCCGTCATAGAATGGCTTGGGTTGGAAGGGACCTCAAGGATCAAGTTCCAACCCCCTGCCATAGCCAGCCTGTGTTGCTGGCAAAATTAACTAGATCAGATTGCCCAGAGCCCCATCCAACCTGACCTAACAACCACTTGCAGTCGGCCTACAGCGCTCGATGGGCCTGCTCTGCTGAGTTTGGGGTGCAGGGACAGGGAGGGAGGAAGAAATAGCAAGATGTACTTGATGGTACATCACGTGGCTTAGAACAAAAATGGGAGGAAAAAAACAAAAAAAACCCACCGTCCAAGGATGCTTTTGTGACATAAGCAGAAGAAAGAGAAAGAAAATCAGGGCTGCTATCAGTTATGTACGAGTAGGAGGCTGCGTTCTTTTCCGTGATAAATCTTTTCAGGTGCTGTTACCCCGTGGGACACCAGGCAGGTGTTACTGTTACATCCTGTTTTGTAAACCCAAAATGAATAACAAACCTCTGAAGCAAAACTTTTCGGAGAAGGAATGTTTGTCACGCTGACTCAGTTGAGAGTATTGTTATCTTTGGTATGTAGTTGTTTTTTTTTTTTTTTTTTTAATAGGAAGTCAAAATGAGTAACATCTAATGAACTGATAAAGCAACATTTCCAAAGAGTACAACTGTGAGAGAAGTCAAGGATTTGAGCAATTATATCTTTTCCCTACATTTGCTAATCAGCTATTACAAGAGTGATGAGAAGGCTGACATGCATGAGAAATACCCTTCTGATAATAAGCG
Source organism: Phasianus colchicus (assembly GCF_987193195.1). Classification (NCBI taxonomy): domain Eukaryota; kingdom Metazoa; phylum Chordata; class Aves; order Galliformes; family Phasianidae; genus Phasianus; species Phasianus colchicus. Next base: position 3,659,544 of record NC_143442.1, on the reverse strand, counting down.
CTTTGTTTCACACTTTTCTAGGTTCATAAAACTTGAATCAAGTCACGTCCCAATAGTTTTCCACTCTTGTCCACCTCTGAAGTTCCTGATACCATCAAGCTATGGGAAGGACAAACTATTATTTATTGTTTTTAACCTATGCAAAAATGCTAGAATCTGAAAGTCTTTAAATATTTATCACTCGCGTGATAAATATTTTTATAAATATAACTCCTTGTCTTTCAGCTATTGTCACAGAGAGTGAGGTGGGAGGAGAACTTCAGTCTGCCTGCAAGATTGGTCCCAGCGTGTGCTGGAACGCAGACAGAACTGGATGTTTTATCCCCAGTTTATAGAAAAATTGAGGCAAGGAAGTGAAGGCATTCATTTTTGAACTGTAGAAGTGCTAATTTGTAAGCAGGCAATTTAGACTTGATTTTTTATTTTATTTTTTTTTTTTTTTTGAGGAAAAGCCCCATGTATATACAGTTCCCATTGAAATTAAACTTTAGGCACCCAAGCAGAAAGACTTTGGCCATACTCTTTTGGGGTCCTGCAGCCCTAATCCCATGTTCTAATTGGCGAGTAATCTGTGGACAGATATTGTAACAGTTCCTTTAGAATATTTTTCTACTTCTCACTCATTTGCATACTAATGGCATAAAAATAGGCACTTCCTGCCAGTAATTAGCTGGAGCCCAGTATTTAAAGAAAGAAAAAGACCACAGCATTATGGTAGACGGACGGTACTGAGGAAGCTGCAAAAAAGAGTCACTTCTCTTGCACTCAGTGCCCTTAATTTAGAGTTCATGACTGGCAACTCCGTTACCTCTGTGTGACAGGGATTAACAGTTTTCTTGGCCTAATAACTTTGTCTCTAATGAGCCCCTCAGTAACTTTTTTCTTCACAAATCACTCTATCTGTCCTACACCCAGTCTTGCTGCTGTAAAGGTTTTTCTTTTTTTCCCCCCTTTTCCCAGAAAGAATAATGCTCAGAGTGAAGTCTGCACTGGGAGCGTTGTTCCATATGAAGCACCATGACTCAGAGCAGCTTTGGGTGAACATGAGGAGCTGTGACCTAATGAGGCACTGTGCAACTCATAAGCACGTGAAGTCATACGAAGCTCCACATTCAGCCACTTTAAACCAAGCTGCTAAGTGCTGCAGAGCTTCAGGTATCCATTCTGGGCTATTTAACACGCACAGAGACACAGAGTTGAGCACAAACCAGGTTGGTGATACATGGATGTTCTTCCTATGCAACTTAGCAATATAGGTAGCTTTCATTTAACATATGAGAGCTTTGTGTCAAATACACAGTGGAGAGTTTTCTACGTTGCAGAAATTTCTCCATTGTTCCTCTGCCAGTTGTATCTATGAAAATGAAAGTGTGGAGTTAACCATCTTACTCTGAGAAACAGTGATGACTTCTACAAGACAGGGAAAGTTTATTTTCCTACTTTCATTCCCTCCACTTCTCTGGAGATAAGTAATGTAGATTACATTCTCCAGGGCTACTGAGCTGACACCTTTAGCAAAAAATTAAACGGAGGAACTCTTCCCGTGGTATTACTTACAAGAAATTTAAGCAATTAGTGTTTGCTGTCTACAGTCGGACAATACTGATCTCCAGTGATGCAATTTAAAAGCTCATGAGATGAAACTACAGTTAATTATATACCCTTAATTTATTTACTTATTTCAATAGCAAAGTAATTACTATTGTATGGGTATCAATCTCTCTAATACATTGATGGTAGCTATTAGCTTATCTGGAGTTGCTGCTCCAGATAGACCCAATGAATGAGGTTTGTATTCCTAAAACTGTGATGTGAACTGCACCTGTAAATGTTTTGTCCCCTTAGAGGGATCCAGAATGGAAGTTAGACTCTCTAGGGAATGTCTCTCTTTGCGGACATGAAACACCTGCCTCAAATTATTTCAATGTGATTTTTTCATGAACCTAACTGTGTACTCCCAGGGAGGGAGTGGCAATGTCCAACAGCTGGGGTGGTTCTTTCAGTCTCCCCTAGAAAAGCCTTTTCCACCTTTCTCACACCTTTTAATTTTGTTTCTCCTCTATCCATCCCACTTTGTTGCTGATTTGAATGTCAAGTATGCATGGAACTCTGTGTATTACATTGTGCCCAACTAACAAATGAAATTGTGTCACATGCTTCTTATCTTTAAAAGCAAACCTTGCAAAGCTTGTATCCACTCTTCCAGCAGAGCTTTATTACCAGAAAGTATTTTCCTGAAAACTTTGAGACTCTAGCTTATTAAAGCAGATCCTTAGGATGATTGGGTCTATTCCATTAGTAGATTTATAAAGTGTACAGACTGGGTAAACAACAGTGACAGCTTGGGGAAGTGTATGCACCTGTTTATTAAAAAGACGTTAACAAGGGCAAATCTAAAATAAGAACATGTACCACAACCCAATTTTCAGCAAATTTTTATGCATGCCTACACTTAAGGTTACCAATGTTATTGGCAATTTCTCTCTCTCTTTTCTCTCTCAGGAGTACACAACTGATGAGCACGGAGCATCTGTGGCAAAGGAAAAAAAACACCGTCTTCAAATTTTGAGGAGCAAACATGACCCTTTCTGTTTCTACTGATTTCCACCCACATTCAGTTAGTGCGAGAGAAGGAGGAAAATGAAAAAAAAAAAAAAAAAAAAAAGCATATTTTCTTTGCATGGAAGGACTGAAGAATGTATTGTTTTCTCAATCACAAGCAAGCTCTTTCATCACCGTTTTTGCTCTACATTCTAAGTGACAGAGAGTTTTCTATATTTTACTTGTATAACTTAGGAGAGGTCACATTTGTAAAAGTCCCTCTGCAGAAGTGAGCCTTCTCTTTGGATGTATGCAAATTCTACAGCACATATGCAGTTTGTAATTTGCCGATAGGTATAAGCATATGCAAAATGGAGATTAAATGTGTATGTGCAAGTTTGCAAAATTAATCAACCGAGAATATACAGAACTACAAATGCTTTGTTGAAGATTTATGAATTAGCCTCCTATAGAAGCTTTCACTCAGGGATGCTAAATACACTTCATTTTTTATTAATAATTAATAATTTATATAATTTACACGATAATATTATTCACCCATAATAGCATTTTAAAAATATATCCCAGTCTTGTAAGGACCTGTCAGTACTTCTGCCTATTCACAAGTGCTTTAGTGGTGCTTTTTATGAGTATAAAATGCTGCCAGTCTGGAGCCCCTCCAGGATTAGATCTTAATCCCTAAAGATATGTAAGTGCTACCACCCCTGTTTCACAGATTGAAAACTGGGAGTTAAATGGGCAAATGCATGCAAGTTTACACACAGTCCATAATGGACTAAAGAAAGAAAGTCTAGACACCAAACTTGTGAAGAGTGTTGTAAGAACAGTTACTTTCCCTTCTTATAGACGCTTTCATATCAGCAGCTGATCTGAACATTATCAACAGAAAAATCAAAGCCCTTGGCCTCACTGCTGTGTTTCAGCATACAGCCAGATGAGCTGGGATCCTACACTTGATTCCTTCTGTTTTCAGAAATTGAAGCAAAGGGTGTTCAAATGATTCTCACAATGCAAGAGGCAAAAAAGCAGTGTTTCCTTTCAATACACCTTTTACTAGAACTGGCTACAATGGGGTGTAATTATTTTCAGAACATTAACAATATCTGCTATCTTCCTCCCATCCTAGGTAGAATTGTAATCTGATGTGTTTTTGCTTTGTAATTTTCTAAAATGAAAAATTCTGATTTAACCAAACCTCTTCAGAAGGAAACTGACTGATATTATCTTACTTCCCTCTTTTCTTATTGTGGAATTGTTGAGAGAATGCCAGTTGTTGCTACTTGTCATCGCAGCTTTCTATTGCTTGTTGAAGGCAATAAATATGAACCAGAAGACTTCTTAAAAACTGACCAGCATGCAGAATTCAAATGTGTAGGTAGTAACACAATGACAATATCAATCTAGCTTTTCATTCATTACTTAATTGCAAATACACACATACACAAGCACACAAATTGTGCCTTCTGAAAAGCAATTAATTGACTTCACAGTATTTTTTCAGCAAAAATGTTGAAGAGTTTTTATTTCTCGGGTACTAAACTGGGAGTGAATGAACATCTCTGTCTTTCAGAAGGTTGCAGCAAAAGTTGTTGATACTTGGTATCATCAAAAGGAGGAAAACTGGAAACTGCAATATGAAATGAACTGCCGAGGCTGATGATCACTCACATATTTCTGACTCCACACAGAAGGCCTGTTTTGTCCCACATGTGTGGTATTAAGAGACTGTAAGGTTCTCTTTGCCTCTGAACTGGGTTAATGGATCCTGAGGACAGTCCTCCCAGCAATAGCATGTATTAAGGGATCCGCACAGGTTTCACAGCTGCACAGTGCTGAGTTGCTCTGCAAGGCATGAGCTAATGTATGGTTGATTTCTCTCCGGGGGGCACTTTGATTCTTGGTTTCAGAGGGGACCCTTTCAGTGTTCCTAATGATGTTTTTGGCTACAAAGCCTGGCAGCGTTAAAGCATTGGTGAGGGCTCTGCACAACTGACACCAAAGAAATGCAGCTTAAAGAGCTGGAGCAAAAGCTGTCACACTGCTGCTGCCCACCACTCAAACAGAGAAATGTATAAGTACCAAAAAAAAAAACTCAAGCTCTGTGAGCAGAGTAACAAAGCTGTTTGCTATTACGGACAAAAGCTGCAGGAAAAAAAAAAAAAAAAGAAGAGGAAATGGGCTGTATTACAGTGAGTTGGCACAGAAATGAAATACCAGGGTGCAATTTATGTATAGTAATTGTTCACGAAGCATTCTTTTGGTTTTGATAGTGACTCATTGTGTTCTTTGTGACCTTTGATGTACAGGATGGGCTGCTAGAAGACAGAGGAAGCCGCAGTAAGAATATAAAACTTTATTAACTTAAGATTTTGTTGTTTTGTTTTGTTTTTATTGCTCACTGATCATAGGTAGTATCTCTGGGAAAAAAACAACCTGAGGCATTTACTTGAGCCCTTACGGTTTTTGCCTTCTCTCGCAGGCATTTGGAGTTGAAAAATAGCTCTGGTTTAGCTGAAAAATTGCTTTGGTTTTAAAGAGGAAATTTGTTAAACAATTGGTTGCTGATGCTGATTACTGAGTTCTGAAAAATAAAATAACCAATTGAAATACTACTGTGGTGGTAGGCCAGGTAATGAGCAGTGATAGGCACAGCACAGCATAGATGGAAAATGTATTGGGAGGATATTCTTCTGAGTGAATATTTTATGTTAAAAAAAAAAAAAATACAAAAAAAAATCCTTTCTTACAGTCATTGGAGTTGACACAACAGACTCTTCAGTGCTGTTAAGTTCCATTATGTAAATCCATAGTGATGTAAGCCAGACACTGTCAAGTTTGATACGCCCCAAATTTGACCTAATTAGCCATTTGGTTGTTACTTTTTTCAAAGCTGGTGCAACTCAGCTCAGTTCAGGATATAGATGCTAATTGAATGCATAACCTACAGGTGCTAAAGAATTCCTACAAAAGAAGGTCTATCCTATTAGGAATGCAAGTCAAGGCTCAGGGTCATCAGCTCGGGTAGTGGGGATGGGAATAGAAATCCCATCTACAGCTCTCTTCACATCACTGTTGTATTTCCAGGAGCGAAATTCAAATCCAGACTAAATCAATGCAATCTAACAGATATTTGCCAGCTGAAGCCACTCCAGCTTCATTTGGTTGAACAGAGAAAGAGCCCTTCCTTTGGTTTACCTTTCCCCACAGAAACAAATATACTGGTGTGCAAATGACAGCTGAATTCTGCTCTCGTTTGTGCACCCACCATCTCACACGTTGTACGTAACCACCACTGCACAGCTTGCTCCAGGTTCACCTCTCAAGCTGTGTGTCCCCATGCTAGTGTCCCAGCCCAAGCTTATCTCCTTTACGTTCACGTCCTCTTCCTACCCAGATCAGCCATTTGATAAGCAGCAATACAATAACGTTTTTTTGTGACTACACCTTGGCCCAGATGTCTTCATATAAACACTCTATCTCTTCTGCTGTTTCCCTACAATCCCCTAACCAAAATGAAACAAGATAAAAAGAGCTGCACAGCCCCTGAGCTTCCTGGCTTTTATCTTTTTATACCAAACCCTTTGTGTTAATTTTGCGTGGCTATTTTTACATAAGAAATAATATCCTGAATTACTGCTGTCACGTGCACTTAGGAATCCCACCTAACCGTACTCATCTGGCGACCTGATAGTGCTTCCTGCCCCTTCCCTCACATCAGCACTGCAGAAAGAGTATTGCTCAAAGTTTCACATCTGACAAAGCAGATGATTTGGCAACACCTTCCTATAGATATATACTTTTTAAAAAGAAATATGCGTGTCTTTGAGTAAACTTTTCTTTCCAAGTGTTCTGTTTTGTCAGCTTGCCAGCTCTACTTCTAGCATTGTTCTGCTGAGATTGCTGTAAGGAAAATGAAAGAGAAGAGAAAGGTACAGAACTGGGGGAAAGGGAAAAGGGTTCAGAGGGCATTTAAAGCCTGGGGAGACTAGCATGGGAAGGGAGATAGGCTTAGGAAACATGGAATAAAGTGGTGGAATGAGAGATAAAACAAGAACATAAAGGATAAGGGATTAGAGAGATAAGGAGTTCAAGAGATGAAATATGAATAAAGGAAAACAAGAAAAATAAGGATGAAAGGAAAAGAGTGACAGGAGTAAGACATGTAAACAATTAACTAAGAAAATATTCTGTTTATTTTAGTAAAAGAAAATTATAGTATCTTTATTATTCTCTGGTTTACTAGTTCAGAGGAATTTTTCAAGCTAAGAGCCGACATTTGGGTAGTATCACTGAACAATGATAAATATAAGCCTTCCAGTTGTTGGATTAACCAAATCTGAATTTGGTTAATTAATATGTCATTCACGATACTAAACATTGGATAAGAAAACAAAGCAATAAAAAAATATACATTCAAAGCAACTGCAATACAAAGTGCAGATCTGGATGAACTCTTCACAATATTTGCAGTTACATCCACCAGCTTAGCAATAATCACTCGAATATAGATGGACTAGCTAGCTGACAGTGCTGCAGATTGATACCAGAACTGGGAAGTGCAAAAATGCTGGAGACCAGTGCCACATTGTCCACTGACCAGCAGAAAATTTACTCAAGATCGTGATTTGTCTTCAAAAGTATTTCAAAGGATGTTTTTCTTCTGTCTAGGTATTTAGAAAGTGTTATCGCTCTCAGTTTCTGCCTGAGCTGTTCACGTAGGCCACATAATGTGGTGGAACATAGATAATATGGCTTGTTTTCCCTGATTGTCTGAACGTATATCATCAGGAAGCTGAAACTTAGTTGAACCCACATTCACTTTTTTTTTTTTTCCCCCACCAGAAAGTCTACATATATTTACGAGTCCAACAGGCAGTACCAAGAAGAAGCAATTATTTTTTTCATTAGTCTATGTTTCACTCTGATAGGAAGTGACCAAATAAGTTATTAATCAGCTGAGCCGTACCTTCCTGATACCTTTAAACTTGCATAAAATTGTTCAGGTCTAGAGGGAAAACATTCCTTGAGGTCAGAGTTATTTGGCATGTAAAACCTAGAGACTGCAAAATTATTAAGTCCTAACAAAATTATTTGCTAGTTAACAGAAATCTCTCCCTTTTCCTTCCTTCTTTCCTTCCTTCTTTCTTTCTTTCTTCATCCATTATGCCACTGCTTCTCAGAAGGCTTTTTCTTCCCTTGGTGCCCAAACCTTACTGGATCTGTCTGTACAACGTCTCCCTGTTTCCCCCAGCACACAAAGAAATGCAGGTTTGCAGTCAGGCTGGAAGTGCCACATCACATTCTAGAGATGAGATACTACTTTTACACGAACGGTGCGAGCAAACAAGAATTTACATATCAGGAAGTCGGGACATTTAACTTTCCACATGGGGAGCCTGCTTTGTGCTCACATTACAACCTCTCTCTCCTTTCTGTTGAGCATTTCAGAAGCTCTTGCACCTTCTGAAGGTGCACAGAGAAAGAGATCCAGGACAAACAGGGTCTTGTTCTGCTCTGCAAAGGGCAGGGCATCAGCAGTCAGAGGTGAAAGCATTTTTCTGTCCTGCCTCCTTCTTGATTTCCTTTTGGCAGGCAGAGGCGGAGAGGGGGCTGAACGGCAGCAACTTTCCATCAGAAGTTGTTTCCTTTGCCTGCTGTGGAAGCACAAAGCTCCGCAGGCTTCTGAGCAGATCTCCCAGCTATCATGAAGGAGTCTGAAGATGCAGTCAGGATATTGCGTGTGCCTTTTCCTCAGATGTGATGGGACAATTTCGTGACCGGATTTTTTCCTCCAGAAAATCCACAAAGAGAAAGTGAAGCATCTAATGAGTGCTGGTCCTAATTCTGATGTCACCCAGTCACGTTAATTCTATAAGAAGAAGAGAATTATCCTTCTGATTTGAATGTTTTGTTTCAGTACAAAACATGAATTAATGGAAAACTGGATTTGCTTAAATGCAGGGCGGAGGGGGACACAACACAGTAAAACTACCCTAAACCCCCAAGATACTGCTTGCATTCAAACCTATGAACCCAAACAGAAACCTAAAACACCTGAGAGCTGGGATAAGTGGTTGTGCATCTGTAGGATGACTCAAACACAGGGTCCTCTGCCTAATCATCTGAGGTGTTACAACAAGAAACCACCACTAACAAACAACAATTTAAGCATTCTAAATTACATTCTGTAAAGTCTCAGCTTGCCAAGTGCCTGAATGAAAAAGGATGTGAAAGATGGGCCCTCCTTCATTCTAATTCAATCCAGATTCTGGGATTATCTGTTAAAAATAGGACATTTTCTATTCTCTGATAATAATAATTTTCCATAGACAGCTGTTGATGTGCCCATAGGTTCACAATAGCTCTTTTAGCAGTGAATTGTAATAACAATTTCTTCAAATACGTCTTTGAATTCAGAGCTGTATGAGCTATTCATAGGGAACACTTTAATCAGTGAATTTCAGCTTTTATTCTGCTTGTAAATTGTGACAAATGTTACTCACAGACATTCGATATAAATAAACTTCAGCCTATCATTTGTTCACAACATGTTTTTGCTGCAGTATTTCAATATTCATTATTAGCCTTGCACAATCGGTCACCTTTGTGAAGCACTATTGTTTGCTCTGAGAGAGAAGCAGTCAGCAGCAGGAAATCCACATTGGGCAGGCATGATTGTCCAATGGATAAGGTGTGCACAATCACAAAGTGAGGAGGAGCGAGATCACAAGGCTAAGGAGTTTTCAGGACTATTTTAATATTTCCTTTGCAGTTCCCTTGACTCAGACCTTGGTTGTAACATCACTACGAGAACAAAGAGGCCACTTGAACATTATAGGCTGAGGTCAAATTGAAAATTAATGATCTCTTATCACATTCAGACAAAGCTCCAGCTGCAATGGGTGGGGTTGGGTGCTTTTCTGGTTTATTTAATTGCCACTGAATCAGGACTCTGAACAGTGGGCTTGCCCAGTCATAGCTGCAAAAGATGAGGTCACAGGCCATTTTCTGAGTCACTTAGCCATGCCCACTGCAGACCCTGGCTTAGGAATCATCTACGTGGCTGATTTCTTAGGTGAAAGCAAATGAAGTGCAAGTTTAATACCTTAATGAAACAAATGCCAGGCATGTGTTTTATATGAATAAAACATCTTTGGCATAAACCGCTGTGAAAAACAAATTCCAAAAGGTTGTAAATCAGAATTCAGTTTTCACTGCGCTAAAACGCGTGTGAAAAAATGATGCTGTAGATACAGCTCTATTTAAGCTAAAATGTTTGGCAGTGTCTTGTCAGTGCAGGAGAAAATGGATGTAATGCGCACATATGCACAGGCAATGACTCAGAATGATGTACAAGTGTTACTGTGTCTAGTCCAAAAGAAATACCTGGAACTCAGGAAATAAGGCTCCACAGTTCAGCAGATTTGTCAGAGGATAGATGTTCTGGTTTTGAAACTTCAGTTTTCCCCAGAGTGCTATAAACATGGCTCAGGGAAACAAATACAGTCTGGGTCAACTGATATCTCTGGAACTATTGCACAAACTATACTTTTCTTTGGTATTTATAGGAGAAGGGTTTCAGAAAGAAAAACAGGACTCCGAGCAGCATAAGGAATGAAAAGTATATTGATATCCAGAACTCCTGGAACAGAACATATAGGCTAAATAGACAAATTAATGCATACGTAAGTTCTTAGGTAGTCACGACAGTTAAATCACCTTTGACTATTCACATAAATGAGTCTTGTTTGTAAGAAGGGCAACGATCTCTAAGGCTTGAACCAATCTGCATTCAAGCAGAGAAATCATCTGAAGGTTGCCATTTCCTGTTTATAGAAGTTTTGGCTGCCCAGACAAAACACAGCAACAGGAACAATCCTGGAGGGTTTGGACAGTGGTTACGACACCTCTGAGACCATTTTGTCATGGCTGATGGTCAGATCGCTCCAATTTACCCTCATGCCTTTGGAACAATCTGTGATGTGTTTGTAAGGCTGGTGTGCAAACATATTATGAAATGGCACCACTCCTTTATACTTGCTTTGTTCTACCATTAATACGTGCAGATTTAAAGCACTACCTTGTATCAGCTCCTGTTGAGTTCTCCATCCTTGAGGTACTCTTGCCATTGGAAAATTTGCATGACAGAAGAACCTGTTTTCCCATAGATAGAGTCAGGCCCTCACGTTCATTTGCTGGAAAAAGATCTGACTATGTCAAGTGGGATAATTGAGGTTTCATGGAAAACTCTAGGAGGAAGTTTGTGGCGAGGAGACAGAATTGGCATAAGTCCATGCCAAAAGAGCAGCTCAGACACAGCTCCACAGGTCACTGTGTTGAAAAGTTTGCTGGTTCATGAGGTGTTCGTTAAACTCTCATTGCCCCAGTTTCATAGAATCATAGAATGGCCCAGAAGGGACCTCAAAGATCATGAATCTCCAATATCCCACCACAGGCATGGCCACCAACCTCCACATTTAATAGTAGACCAGGCTGCCCGGGGCCCCATCCAACCTGGCCTTAAACACCTCCAGGGATGGGGCATCTGCAACCTCTCTGGGAAGCCTGTTTTGCTACCCTGCTATTCTCTCTACATGTACAAGAAACACCTAACATGTTCACATTACCCAGTTGGTGCCCAAAAGCAATTTTCAGGATATCTGTAAGATGATGAAGAAAAGAAGCAGGGTAATTTAGTCACACTCTGGCTTGACAGCCATTAAAACAATTATGGTGGATGGGGAATTTCTCATGCACTAGTCCTCCCCTTGGACATCTCATCCCTTCTCCATACCTATAGCACTTCACCTTTCTCTTTGTAACTACCTTCATTGCTGACCACTGTGCATTCAAATCATCTTTTGAAAAATCCTTTTGCAGTTATACAGCACTTATTTCAGCCTACATCTGAGCCCGCTGAATAAATCAGAGAAGATACACAATCCTGGAAGTGCTTTTAATCACAAGATAGATACAGGCATAATACGGCCGTCTGCCTATAAACTGAAGCTGAAAAAGTTATAGCAGAAATGAGGTGTAAATTTTTAACATTGCACATAATTTAACTGTTAGAACAATTTAACATTTGGATACTACGCATGGAATGTGGGATATTTTTTGTCACTTGAAGTCTTTGAAATTGGAAAACTTCCTAGAAGATATGTTTGAGCTCCGCCAGAAGTTCCTGAGCTGCAGACTCAATAACTCAAAATTGAGGTAGGCTGTGTAAATGTCTGCGATCTGCCTCCTGCAGATGATGGGCTCGAAAGCCATAATGGCCTTGAAATGTATGAAAACACTTTGTCTTTCCTGCCTGCTATTTAAAAAGGAACTGTCACAGCACCATCAATTAAGATAAGATGAAAAAGGTACAGCAAATAAAATTGCAGTCAATTAAAAATTGAAGGTGGAAGATGTACATACCTTACATAGAAGTGATTTATAGCAATTAAGCAGAATGGTCCAGATAAATTAAGTAATGAAAAGCATTCCAAATCTCATTAAAAAAAAAAGTGCTTCAGATACAACCCAGGAAGAAAAAGAAGAATTCAAATAGCTGCATAAGAACATAAATATCCATTTTGAAAATATATTCAGCTGAACAGCTGTCATAGTAACCTTTGCAAATAAAAGTGTTTAAGATCTTTATTGCAGTAATATGGTATTAAGTATAACGTTTCTTCTGAATTCTGGCACAATTACTCATCTCAAACTGGAAACATTTGACAAGAATGGGAAAGATCGCAGGTGCCAGTGCAGCAGGTGTGAGGGAAAGAAAGGTTTCAGAGCAAAGCCCACAGTTGTTTTCAATGTAGTGCTGCTCTCTTGGAGCTCCTTGCTACGAGTTTTGTGTACGAGCAGCTATTTTGCACAAGTCAATGTATCACAAGGTGAATTTTTGAGTCACTTCTGGAAAAAATTACATGTGGCTGTTTGGGGAAGGGGGAGGGGGGGTTGCTAATGGAACAAGATCTTTCCTAGATTGTGCTTGCCTTTTGATATCTTCTGTGTGATAAAGTAGAGAGCGTTTTCTAAATAATTACATTATTAGCACAGAATACATTACCAACTAATGTGGAAGCATGGCCACATCAATTTGCAGGGCATGCAGAGGGGACGCAGTTAATTCAAGTTGAAAAGCAACTTTAGCTACAGTGTCAGGTTTAAAAGCTAAAGCAGACCTCTTCTTGCCTCCATCTGCACACACGAATGAGAAGGCAGAAAGTCCTGCCCCTCTCCCTCTGGCTGGTCCAGCTGTGGGGATTGCTATTCGTAGATGGGAAGCACTGCAGTAGGAATTGGGAAGAAGCTGACTGCGATGCTTCGGGCTGATTGCATGCAGTCCTTTGATTGGTCTGCTGGAAGGAAAAGTGGGTGGATTCTAATGACAAGAGATACTTTGGAAATTAACAGTTGTCACCTACTCTCTATACCCAAAGCTGAGAAAAGCCAACTACTTTCCCTTAGCACCCTTCTGTGGTAACAAGGAAATTTTGCAAAGTATGAGTTTACATCTCAAACAAGGAAAACCAGTTAGGGGGAGGAAAATAATGGTTATTTAGGAAAATACCACAATGAGACATTTAAGCATATAGGAAAGAAATACCTAATACCTACACAATCTTTCTTCTAGTTCACAGTACCGTACTTCAGTTGGGTGTAATGGAAGAGCAGCCTCTCTACACCCTGCTCTCATTCTCCCCATCTCTCCCTTGGTTTGTTTGGCCAACACTACTAAGGATTCAGAAATACACTTGTGCAGGTGTATGCTCTTTTACTAAGAGAAAATCCTGATAAATTCACTAAGAAGACTGACAGTTACTATTTCTTACCCTGATTCTTAATACTGAACCTTTGCTTTTAGCTGCAATTCCAAGTGTAGCCAATCCCAAATCTAGAACTTCTCTATCATACTACCTGGTCTTTTAGCCCATAGTGCTTGGTTTTTCTCCTTATCAGACTCCATTTTGTCTTATTTCAACCTGTGGCATAGGGATTTTGTATGGTGTAAAATATTCCTGAGCAACAGCTTTTACTTTGGCACAAGGCATGGTTCCTTTCTTTGCCCCTTACGCCCTGCCAGCAGAGGCAGACCTTGAGAAGTGCACCTTCTCTAGTAAGCAAATTCTTACTACATCTCTATTACACTGTGTGCAGTTGATAAAGATAACAGCATTTCAGCGCTTTTCTAACCTGAACTGCAGAAAATCTTAATGTTAACTATCATCACACTGGGATAATGGGCAATTAGTTTTCAAGTATGGTCTGACTCATTCTCTCTTATGATTTCCATTAAAATGTGGCAGGGAAATCCTCACCAGGCCTTCTGTGCTGTTCCTGGATTACTGAAGCTCTCCTCCCTTGTGCATATAAACCTGTGTATTCTGCTAAATTTGAGCTAAGATCTATCATTTTTAAAAGGAATTCTTGCTTTAAAATTCTTTCCTTCTTGAAGTCTGGCCTCGTATTTAGTTCACCATTGGCTCAAAAAAAAAAAAAAGCCAGGTTGGAAGGAAATTAATGTAGAAGTAATTAAAACCCAGAGTTGGCTGGATACCTTTGAGAAGTGCAGATGACTACCTGTGTCCACATATGCAGTGCATTTGTCTAAGTTACTAGTGTGTGAAAAGCAAGGAACGGAACGAAAGCTACTCTTGCTGCCACAACCACAGCAGATGCTGCTCAATGCCTGCTGCAGTACAGAAATGTGCTCTCAGCCTTTTGCAGCAGCCTCATCAGCCATGCTTCTTGTGCCCTTGATTGCAGCCCTGCCAGCCTCTGGCCATGAGCTTCCTCCTTTCTTCTAAAATAAATACATCAGCTGGGTAGGAGGTAGCACGAGGCTCTAAGTTGTTTAATGGAGAAGATGCTGCTCAGAGATGCCTCCTAGGTGGCAATTCAAAGCTCTCTGTTTTTCTCCGATTTTAATTAATAGGTTTGTATTTAAGATGAAATGCATTCAATTTGTGTGCAGTGTAGAGAATGTCCCACTACAACATCAGTTATATACATAGCAATGTAATTATCATTCTCTGCTGATAAATGTACCGTGATATTGATAAGAAAGCAATAACTTCAGTGTACACGTCAAAATCAGCCCCAATAGCTTATTACAGATTGTTAAATGAACATAAATATCTAATGTTCAGCCTGTAATGTTCATTCATGCTATGGCAGATGAAGCTATAGGTCAAAGAACTCATTTAAAACACAATAGCGAGTCTCTAACATTTGCTGGCTCTCACTGATACCTCTTTGCTAGCACTCCTGAGGACAGACTACCTCCCACTTGGGGCCAGAATGCTTGCAACTGCTGACATCCAGCATGATAAACCTCCTTAACATCCCTGAGACCTCCCAGTTCCGGCTGTGATCCCCCAGATAATCCATAAGCACCTTTCACTATCTCCAAGAACAGCCCCTACACCCCACAGTCTGCTCAGCCCCTTGAGTACCACCAGCTCCCTCCAGCAGCAAGCCAAGGCCAAACAGACCTTATCAAGTGGTTACTACTTTGTAGTGTTTTTCAATATTTTCTTACATAACAGTTCAAATCCAGGTCTTCAACAAAATGCATTTCATTGTGGAAAGGAAATAAAGGCTCTTTCCTTACAATCCCACAAAGCAGGAAAGTTAGATAACATCTATTCAATAATCAAGTCTACCCAAAGCATCAGGACTATGACCTATGTAGCAATTGGGCAGATCAATACAACGGAAAAGGCATTACAGCAAAGGTGTGATAACAAAAGGATCGGCACAATAGAAAGGTGCTATAAAGGAAGAGGATTGCTCACCTGTATCAGAAGATTCCAGGTTCATAGGGGAAACCTTCACCAAAGAGGAATCTCCAGAAAGAGATCCTTCCCAGTGGCAGTCAGACCTTAAATGAGGTCTAAGAGGGGTGCAGCCTTGCAATCTTCCAGTCACACACATCAATTGCCTTCACCTGTGCTCCCAGGGCTGACTGGTTCTTCCCACAGGTGCTCAATCAGTGGTTCAGGCCAGGACTCAGCAGTTCCCATACAACCTGATGTGCAGTTAATGGAAAGCACTATACTAAATTAAGGCCAAGATACAAACCAAGGGGTTGGCAACACATAGTGAAATAATATTAAACAAAAAAAAGAGCAGTTATGTCCAGCATTGTCATCATCCTCACATTTAAAAACAGCAACTATACACCAATCACATTCATTTTTAAGTCCTCATTGAGATGTATTTTGCTTCATTTCCTTCATTACATCATAGCCTCACATAATATGAGATCATGCCATTTGTCCTGCTGCAGTTACAGTAAAGCTGTTGTTGAGATGCCTTGAACAGTCTTCCTGCTCCTTAAAGGCATCAGCTTTAGAAGTGAAATGGCTCCTTTATAGTAGATGGATGGGATGCACACATTAAGCTGTTTGGGCTGGAATCACATACATATCTTCCTCTGACTTGGCTACCCTTTATTTGCAATCTTTGTTTGCACTATGATTTTTTTTTTTCTTTTATCTGATAAAACCAAACTTACCTTTAATTGTAGTCTCTAAAGAAAATTAAGATGCTCTAATATACCGTTATAGCGTACACAGTTTGTATGAAGCACCCAGATACACTTCCCTAATTAATAGCTCCCATTGTGTCCAGATTAAAAATAGACATAAGAGCTCTGGGTAGATGATACAGCACTAAGGAATAGCATCACACCTGTCTCCACGTTACAGCTCCCCAAGTGTAAGCAGGAGTCAAAATTTCCCTCATCATGAAACAAAAACACTGATAGATAGTACATCACTTGGCATCTCTGAAGTGATGTACCTAAGACATACCATCTGCTATCAAGTTGCAAAAACATAGCCTGAGAAAAGTGGGACATCAAGGTGGAGCTTAATTTTCTTTAGTCAGTTCTCTGTCTATCCTGGACTCGAACACGTGGTGCAGAGCAGCTCACAGTGCAGTGGCATAGGGAAACAGCACAGGAGCATGGCTGTGCTGCCCCACAGAGAGGGCACCCACGTGGGAATGGGGCACTTTCTCCCACTCACTGCTCCTGAGACAGACATACAGGCACATTTTTAGTAACAGGGAAAATCCTGCTTTCCAGGAATGACAACCTAGGCTTCCCCATCTTGGCAAGTACTCACAACATGAAGCCATATCCCTTTTTGCTTTTTCTTCCCTTGCTTCCAGGAGCTCTGCAGTGTTCTTCAGCCTGAGTTCAACCCCATCACAATGCTAGGGGACTTGTGCAGGAGATTCGAGGATGAAGCTTGAGATGGAAGCGGCCACAGACCCATCTGCCCTACTTGCTGGGGAGCCATAGAATTGAGCAGGCAGCCATAGCCCTTCCTTTCCATGCAGAAGAAGCACTAGGTTCAGATATGGGTTTCAGGCTAGGAAACAGCCTGAGAAAATGGAGGGCATACAGAAATAAGGCTTTCCAGCTGTATTTCCTGTGGAATCTTTGGGCAACTCCCTTCAGCACGCTGAACACCAAGTCTTAGTTATGACCCTGAGAGCTTCAGGATCACTCCCACCTACTCACAGCTTTTCAGATGCCAGGCAGCTGGAGGCACAGCTCTGCCCAGGCTGTAAACCAGCAAACAAATAGGTACAGCAGGAGAAACAAGGGCATCCTAGTACAACAGCAATGCTACCTGCACCTCTCCAAAGCATCTGATAGAGTCACCTGGGCCCAGAAATTAGAAATTCTGCAGAAAATCTGCAAGCAAAACAGCCTCCACAACAACTTAGGGCTTTCTAGTTTGTGAAGCCACCACTGTGTATTGCCTCAAAACCACAAATCCAACAAACTCTGTGCTGCTCTGTAAGGACAGACTACAACCTACCCCATAACTGAGTCCTCACTAACACAGCAAGCCCACCACCTCTCTCTTCCCTGCTTTTTTCCTTTTAGCTGGGCCTGAGGCAAAGCCTGCTGTGGAGCCCACCTGTGCTAAATTAGCACAATTAAACAGCATTAGGCAGCTGTAGGAAACGTAGTGCAGCTTTCTGTGTTAGTGAAGTAACGCAGTATGTGGCTGTCAGGTTGCTGTCTGAGACCAGGAGGGTGACCTGTGGAGGAATGCGGAGATGCAACCCTCACCCTTGTGCTACTGCCCTGTGTCCAGCTCTTCCCATCCATTAATGTGCTGCCCTGTCACCTTGCATGGGCTTTAATTAGAGAACAGGTGTGCTGGGGAGATACTGAGGGCTCTGGGATATCACACTGATGTCTGAACATGGCTGTTTGTGAAGATCAGAGCCATCAAATGTTCCCAATTGCTGCCTCCTAATTCTAATCATGGAATCACAGAGTCATTAAAGTTAAAAAAGACCTCTAGGATCCCAACCCACCCCACCATGCCCACTGCTCACAGTGCCACATCCCCACAGCTCTGGAGCACCCCCATGGACAGTGACCCCACCACCTCCCTGGGCAGCTGTGCCACTGTATCACAACTCTTTTAGAGAACAAATTTTCCCTAATATCCAACCTGACCCTCCTCAGCGTAACTTAAGGCTATTAGTTGTCATTCTAAACGAATGGCGAGAAGCAAATTTTTAATATTTGCATCCTTTTTCTGTAAATATAAAATAGAATTGGGTTTCTTGGGCCTTCTTCTCTTAACTGTGAGGTGAATAAATGAATCACAAGTGCAGCATTTAAGCTCAGCAGTAGGCTATATTGGAGGCTTTGTACATAGGGAGAGGATGGGGCTCTGGGCAAAGCTCCCTCTGTAGCAGCTGCAAAGTCAGGATGGGAACAGGGTGCAGAAGACATGCTTTTTCCATTTTACTATCTTATTGCTTGAAGCACAGGTTGTTGTTTTTTTCTTCAAGTCTGGCTATCCCTTTAAGAAACACTAGAAACACCCTTCAGAGAATTGTAATGAAATAACATTATTTATCAGTATTAAATATAGATAAACAAAAATGAGAAACAGACTTAATTGAAGCCCTCTGTGAAATCTGGCTAATCAGTTTTCATTTCCAGCAGGCTTTAACTTATGTTATTTAATTTATTATTTATCTACTCTATTTTGATTTTGCTTTGGAGCCCCTGCGCTGGGCTTTGGGCATTTTAGAAACATAGAGTCACAGAATCACCAAGGTTGGAAAAGACCTCTATGATCATCACATCCAACTGTCCACCTACCACCATTATTGCCCACTGCCTATGTCCCTCAGTGCAGCACCTCCAGGGATGCTGACTCCATCACCTCCCTGTGCCAGTGCCCAACTTCTCTATTGGAGAAGAAGTTTTTCCCAGTACCCAACCTGATCCCAATATCCAACCTGAAATGCTTGGTGTGAGGTTGGGAGATTCACCCCGGAAGCAATTGGGCCAAGCCTTTCCTGTGGCTGAGAGGTACTAAGGGTTTGATAAGCTCAGTGGTCATGCCAAGGTTCTCCCAGCTCTGCTGGTACCACTCATCTTCAACACAGGCACATTACAACAGATTTCCTGACCACCAAAAAGCTTCTCCTTTTGGATGCCATTCTACCTCCTCTCCATGCAAACATGTTGCCATTTCACTTTATTTCTTTAATTTATAGGCATCAAAGTTGCTGAATCAGGAAACTGAGGTTATAGCTGTTGAAGAAATGAATCCCACATCGTGACAAACTGCTTTTTCTGCAGATTTTCTTGCCTTCCTCGTTCTGAGTCACTGTCACACATTTTAAAGGCCAGAGTTACGTATGAAGCTCTTGATGGTGAAGGCCGTGCCCTTTCTTGTGGTTTCTGCAGGCAGACGATTGCTGTGCTGTCTGTCCTGGTTGCCTCTTGTTAACGATGCTTAATTCACGTTGCAGTGCTTCCTGTGTCACTGGAGCGTGTGACACTGTGCACCAGATCTGGAAATGAAGCAGTTAAATTTGATGACGTTAATTGGATTCTAGTTAGCCCAACCAGGCTACTTGTCTCCACTGAAGCAGAACTCGGTGGGATTCCACCTCTTTATGGGGAAAAAATGCTGAAGTTGGGAGGAGAAGTAAAATTCAAGCATCATGCAACAAACAGATTAAATGTGGTCGAACCAGACTGAACTTTATGTGTGTGGCTGTAATGGCAATTGGCCATGCTCTTCCTCAAAAGTCCAAAAATGTCAGTGACATTCAGAGTTGTGGCTGGGAAAAGCAAAGTGTCATTACCTCTTTAGAAGCAAAAAGCACCGCTGGTTCTGCCCCTCTGCATGAGTCCTTTTGGCCCCAAGATGTGTTCTGCGACCGCACATAGTCATGAGTTCATCCTCACATACACTTCTGAGGTGCCAAGTTGGTTTGTCCCCATTTTGCAGGCTGAAGAATTTTGCAAGAAGATGGAATGGCTTGTCCAAAGTCATGCTGGGAAATCCCAGAAGTCTGCAGTGCTGACCTCCAGATTCATACAGAAGCCTCCTTGCTATGCTTAAGAAATTATTAGAATGTTAAATGAGTTAAAATGAAAAGCTCTGACCAGAGATGAAGGCATCATTTGGATTATTCACTCACTCATTTGAAAAATACACAAATGCCACAGTATTATGAATGCAATTACAGCCAATGGAGAATTCTCGAATGAAGGGCAAATCAAAAGGAAACCATCTATGTTTTATACATCTATGGTCTCTCCCACCTCAACAGTGGAAGAAAGCTTGGCTGTACATACATATCTGAAACACATGCTGGTTTTGTGCTCGTCAGCTGGCTGGGCTCAGGGGGAAATCTCCCACCACTAAGCTGGAGCAGGAGGTTGAGCATCTCATGGGCTTTGGGATCTCCTTGAGACACAAGCAGCAATGCCCACCTGTGCTCCTTCCACCCCCCTTCTCACTCCTCCATGCCTGCCATTGCTCTCTGTTTCCTCCACGGAGTTCCTCAGGAGCAAATTGAATCATAGAATCACAGAATCATCGAATGGCCTGGGTTGCAAAGGACCACAATGATCATCCAGTTCCAACCCCCTGCTGTGTGCAGGGTCATTAATCACCAGACCAGGCTGCCCAGAGCCACATCCAGCCTGGCCTTGAATGCCTCCAAGGATAGGTCATCCACAACCTCCTTGGGCAACCTGTTCCAGTACGTTACCACTCTCTGTGTGAAAAACTTCCTCCTAATATCCAACCTAAACATCCTCTGTCTCAGTTTAAAACCAAATTGCTTGGGATGCAGCAAGACGGGCACAGATGTGGCCACCTGCTGCATGAGTCTTTCTTCCCATGAGCTTCTCACGGGGCACTTCATATTTTAAAGAGGAGGAGGGAGAGACAGCAGCCTTTGGTGTTGCTCAGCACCGACGCAGCTGGAGCAGCCTGGGGGTGCTGGGTGTTACTTTTTACAGGTTGGTAACCAGACGCTGGTGGCGATGATATACTTTTTTCCAGAGATTGCCTGAGTGTAGATGTGCCAACACGGGTTCCGGTTTTACCAGCTAATTCTCTTATTTCAAAGAGAGGAAATATCCTCGGACAAATCTGCTTTGTCAAGGTTGAAAACGTTCCACACCACAGATGGTGACCATAAGGTGCAAGTGAGTTTTCAGCTGAACCAGTGACACCCTACCCATTTGCTTCGCTGCCGAAGATTTGAAAACTAGTTTTTGTTATGAGAAGTGGAGTGAGATGTTTCTCTCCAAATGTCCCTTCCTCCTGTTAGCTCCTCACTTCCATATTCATGGCACTCCTGCTGCTACTAGCACTGCCATGCGTAGCACCTACCACAAATTGTCCAGTTCCTGTTGTTAGGATGGCAGTTCCCTTTGGTTTTTGTAAAATTCATTAAGAGGGGGGTGAAGGGGGTGGCAGAGTCCCGTTCTGGCTCAGCACTCTATTGTAGGAGGTTTTTCCCAGGTATTCTCCTGCATCGGTGCTCCTACAGCCAGACGAGCTGCAGGCATTCACGCACCTCTCCTGTGCAGAAGCAACCAGTTGCATTTAGATAATCTGATTTCCTGAAGCATGAAAAACTTTCTGTGTGCGGAGATGTTGTTGCAGGGAGTTTCCCAGCAATCAGTTGGGGATTTTCAGTCCCTTCGACCACAGTGCGAGATTTTTCTCAGGGACCTCGACGGGAGCAAGGATGGTAGCTTGCAGTAATTGGGGCTGTGCTCTTCGGATTCCTCTGAACCGAGGGGTTTTATGTTAATGGCAGAGAACCCACCTGTGGTTGGTGGCCTCGGTAGCTGTATCTAATTTTTCACTTTTGTAAATTCCCCTATGTAGCCGTGCTGCGCCCGGTACTGCTTTGTGGCACAGTCACAGGTCCACACTTCTCTTTTCTCCCTAATTCCTTCCATGAAAAAAATCAAGTTGGAGGGCTCTATGTTTTGTTTGCTTCTGTGCAACAACCAAAACAGAACTAGAAAAGGTAGATAGGATTCTGTCTCTGGGAAACTAAAACCAAAAGTAACAGCAGTGGCCAGGGCTTCCCTCCCCAAGAAGTGCCTTCTCTGCCAACCTCGGGGTTGGGCGACAGCAGGGCTGGGATACAGATCTTCTGGGGCTGGTAAAGAAGTAATGTCGAATAGTGCCATCCCTCACCCCTTACTTTTTAATTGCCTCACTTTAACCTCTGCTCATACCACCACTCCTGATCTCCCTGCCATGCCTCCAGACTCTGTGCCCATTTCCTCTGCTCACTGCCCTCTGGTTCTCCCATGCAGCAGCGTTCCCACCCCAGGCTCTCCATCCTCTCTCCAGCACTACCCAACATCCCCAGTACACAGCTGCTCCCAGACAGAGGTATCCCCTTTCCTGGCCTCTGTGTCCTGGCAGGCTTGGCAGCCACTTGTCTGCAGCTGGTTACCTCCAGATCCTTTGTTTTTATCTTTCTTTTGTTTTTTCTCTTTTTTCCTCTTTTCCCCTTTTTCCCTCTCCTTCCTTCCTTCCTTCCTTCCTTCCTTCCTTCCTTCCTTCCTTCCTTCCTTCCTTCCTTCCTTCCTTCCTTCCTTCCTTCCTTCCTTCCTTCCTTCCTTCCTTCCTTCCTTCCTTCCTTCCTTCCTTCCTTCCTTTTTCTCTTTTTTTCTTTTTTACCTTTGAGCAGGACTCCATCTACACCTGATGCTTCTTCCTTATTCCCCCATCACCACCCTTCCTGTCCATGTCTGATTCCTGGGACACGCTCTCCCTGCCATTTGTGGGGTTTTCTGACCTCCATGCTTGGGTGGCCTGACGTGCACCATTATTTGCTCATCCCAGATCCCACAACACCCCTGGTGTTAGTTTTGCAGAGCACAGGCAGGGTGTTTTCGCTCCACAGGAACACCTCTCACACTGACCTGTTGTCATCTTCTCTGGTGACTTCTTTCCATGTCTTTGTCACAGTGCCAACACATCTCATCCCCCCTTGTGTGCTGGAATGGTCTGATTCTCAGCCCTGCTGTGTGCAGCCAGGGGTTGGAACTCAACATTTCTTATGGGTCCTTTCCAACTTGAGATATTATTTGATTCTGTGATTATTTTCTCCCCAGTGCTGCTGTAAATTCTGGCAACCCCATCTGATCCCTTTGCTTCTCACATGCTCTGGTCCTGCCAGGTCAGTGCCAGATTTTTAGCTCTGTTGGGGCCCACCTCCCTCAAGGCCACAAACAGGATCAGGTTAGGTGGAAGAGGAAAGATAGCCTTCGTATGTACTAGAAATAATCCATATTAACATACACTGTGAGGGCCTACTTTTCAAAAGATTTAAAATTGCACGATTTAAGTGTATGATGCCATTCTGGTATATTGTCTGGCATATTGCATAGATTTCAATAGTCCTGGAAGGCAGGTTTCACAGCTCAGTTTCTGTGCTCTGACAGATACATCTGCTGGTCGGGCATCAGCTTTGTGTGCAGCACCTGATGCTTCTGATGTAGGGTGAGCTCAATCTCTACATGGCAATGGTTAACTCTGTTGTAGAGCTTACTGAGAATGTTCTTCCAACATCTATTTGTGACCATTTTGAAAATAATGTTAAGTGGGGGAGAATTAAATCTATATCCAATATATGTTACCAAAAACAATGTTAGTGCCATCTTTTGGGCAAGATTTTAAAGCACATAGGAAATTGGATGGTCTTATTCTACAGCGACCATTCTTGAGGCTGCTCTCACATATCACATTTTCAAAGTGAATGTGCTGAAGACAACTGAAAAGGCTTTACGACACTTTTGCAGCGATGTTATTTAGGATTGCAGAACAGTCAAATGATACAGAAAAGCAGGACTTTTGAATTGTTTGTAGTGGTGTCACTACTTCCAACTTCTGACTCATCAGTAACTATTGCATATTTCTCAAGTGGAGGATTTTTTCCAGTAACTTGATGTTCTGAATGAGTTTATTGTGAAATGCTGAGCCAATGTGAACTCGGAGTAAAACAACAGCTTTGATAGCATTTACATTCATTCATCTTTTCTTTTTCCTTCAGATATTCTTTAGCTCATCAAACTTATTCTTCCAGACAATTGGTTCCTTTGAATATCAAACAGATAACACATCCCAAACAAATATACTGGAGCTGTAAAATGTAACTATCTCTTTAGATGATGAGATGAAAACTCAGGAGCATCCTATAAGCTCTAGTGTTGGTCTCAGATGATGGACCATCTTTGGAAAAACCCAGGGTTGGTCAGCTAAAACCAGAACTGAAAGTCATTCACTACATTAGTCAATTATTGGCTACGTTTTAGACCATACGCTTCAAAACGATACACAGACCTTGTTTACTCTGGGTGTAAGAACAACAGCCGAATTTTCAGTTAGGGTTCAATTAAGATCTTATAGCTGTTTTGGATTTCGTTTTATTGGCTCCAATTAATGTACATATATTTTTATGTCTGTGCGGCTCAGGATTCAAACAAACAGCTCAGTCTGTTTATTTAAGAGATTGCATCATCACACATCTGACAAATGCGCTCGCTGCATTTACAGCATCATCGCACTGAGTGCATTTATTTGAACTTTCTACCATGTACATGGGATCACACATTCAGATAAACACAGCTGTGTTTATTTCAGGCTGCACAACTCCA
>NC_143442.1:3605000-3630000 GCF_987193195.1 Phasianus colchicus | reverse complement strand
CATTTATCACACTGGTAGGGCTTTTCCCCGGAGTGCAGGCGTGAATGCTCAATCAGGTGATGCTTGTGTTTAAATGCTTTCTTGCAAATCTGACACTGGTGTGGTCTTTTTCCTGTGGGGAGACACAAGAGGACAAGAGGGGTTACGGTGGTAAGGATGAGCCCTCCACCTCCATGTACTGCGAGGTGTTCCAGGAACACCACACCCCAACCCCACTCGTTCTTCCTCTTAAAGCTTGGTTGCAGAAACAAACAGCAAAAACCCACATTTATGTTACTACTTAGGCTTTGGATGCTTTTGATTGTAGTAATTTTACTCAAGTAGCTCAGGATAATAAAGAAAATGACTCAGAGAACATCAATGGAAAACTGGCAGCTCTAGCAAGCAGCTGACACACATGAAAATGCTCAAAAAATATCCCTATTTATAAATAATTCTGCTGACAGCATCATACACGCGCTGTATTTCTTCCCCCTTTTGCTAAACAGATTAACGTGTAGAGCAGACCTTTGTTTCTTAAAGCTTTACTTGGGAACATCCTTATGAACGGCAGGAAGCCCCCATCCCATCTCTGAGCATGGACACGGATGCTGCAAAAAGCCAAGTGCCTTCCACCAAGGGGAAATCACCAAAGCTGGTGGCCTTGGGGTCTACCTTCAATGCACACAATGCATCTAGCAACAGCGATGAGTCTGGCTTGGGCTCCTTGAATCAGTCAGGAAGGAACAAGATTGAAGCCACACCAACCCATTTGGACACGGGAGCACCGCAGCCTCCGCTCTTCACACTTGTGTGTGGAAGAAGAAGGCCCTTCCATCCACCTCAAGGACTGAAAGACATCTCTCCCCTCGTGAGCAATACAAATATATACATCTGCCACAGGAGCAGAAGGGTTTCTAAATAAAATGTTGTCAGCCACTCATGGAGTGCTAAAGTAGTGTTAAGCTGCAGAAAACTGTATTTCCTTTGGCATTTCAGGCAGTTTCAAACCAATGTTTGAAACTCAAAACCAGTGCCAAGCCTAAACACATCTGGTTGATCCCAGGCCACAAATAGCACAGGAATGCCTTCAACACCTTCCAGAACTGCCATACTGAAAGCTTAATTCCAAAATAGAGCTGACAAAAAATACTTGTCAGCATGATGCCACACGACAAAACTCAGCAAAGCATGATGCAACCGTGAGATATCCAGACATAACATATGGTGCAAAGATTGGAATTAGTGAAGACCAATCACCAAACTTAGATTGCAGAAGGCAAAAAATAAAGTCAAACATCAGTACTTTCAGCCAGATTTTTTTATTTTCAAAATGTCAATTTATAATCTTAGTGTCACTCAACTGCGCGCTCCAGGGCGGTGCAGCTATGCAAACAAGATGCAATGCCAATTGGTCATTTCTTTATATTCTGTGCTACTTTTACATGTATAAAAATGCAGTAGTCAGTGTCTGAGATGCAGAGCCTTGCGTTGCGTGTCTTGTTAGAGCCAATCGCTAGAAAGTTACTCGTGAAGTGGCCTGCCTTCTCTGGAATATTTATCATACTTAGCTAATGTGGCATGTGACCAGAACAGGAATAAACTTCACACAAGAGCCCTCCCATCCTGTCAGATGTACAAGTGTGGTATTTTCTTAATTCTCATAAGAAGCCAAAGCAGGGAGAGAGAGCTAGACGGGAATCGTGACGGGATGCTTGGCCAGAGGAACGCATTTCCAGTCATGCAAGAGGAGGAGTTTGTATGATGGCAAAGTAGGGTGGGCAGTCAGTGAGAGGCCTCCAGCCAAGAGCTGAGGGCTGGGCAGACAGCAGGCCATCACTGACCGAGAAGGAAATCCAGCAGGAAGTAGAAACGTGTTTCCAGACTACTGAAGGATCTTGACTTCCAGGATAACCCCTTTATGAGTTGGATGTGCTTGCATTCACTGCTGGGACTTGAGAGCAGAAAGAATCGGGCATAAAATAATTTCACTTCCATGGCAAAGTTGTGAAGAATGAATAGCAGGGAATATGTTAATTTTTTGCCCGATCTAGTCACAGCTACCCTCAGGTCCCACTGTGAAAGTTCACATTTAATAAGGTGTGATTAACGAATGCTCGAGGAAGCCAAAAATTGTATGTTCTGAAATGGAGATCTGGCAAGAGGGAAAATACAGGAGAAACCACAGATAGAAAAACCTAAATGACAGGGAAAGTGGTGGATGCCTGGAAATTGGGACTTGAACTACATTTCTTTGTATGAGACTTTCCTGTATTTGCATACATGCAGATTTTCTTGGGTTTTAGTTCCCCCCTCCCCATCCCCCCCTTCCAGCAAAATTAAAAATTCACGCTCTCTATATTGAGTTACTGAAGTATTGCTTTTGTGATCTGTTTCCTAACAAGCACTTCTGCCAGTGTTACCTGTTGGTCACAAGACAAGTCTGGACCTTGAGCTATACATGACTCTGGCTTTGGACCGAACCCAGGGCCAGGAGCAGCTGACCTGTTACTCTGAGCACCACCTTTGTTCCAACGGGGAAATCCCAGCCTGAGCTTAGGAGATTTTAGCACCATCGAGTCAGTTACTCAAATTAGCTTAAAATCCCAAAGCAGCCTTGATCTAAGCGCTCCCTGAAGACCAGTGCTGCCAGGAGAAAGCCCCGGTTGCAGTGGGAGCTCTTCTACTTCTGCTCAATGTCACTCCTTCTCCATTACTTCAGATTTCCTTTTAGTATCACTACACACCCTTCTCAGTCCACATTTCTCCATCTTCACCCTTCCTTCCAACCAGTTGCCCAGCACTTTCCTCAAATGGAAGCCTGCTTCTCAGCCACCATCTAGTGAGGCCATATGCTCATTCCTCTTTCCTTGCCTGCTTTCCTCACTCTTTGCACGTAATTCTAGGATGTTCACCAAGGACTGCACTCCTGATGATGCTACCTTGGGCTTCCCTGGCATAGGTAATCATCTATGTTTTACAAATTAATTCAGAAGACAGAAGATTAAAATAGCTCGTGTTTTCAGATTAACTAATATTGTCACTAAAAAGGCTATATTAGAACTATTGAGTCTACCACATCCATATTAAGAACTGTCTAGTTTTGATTTGAAGGAACATGACAGCTTGAGCAAAGTTCTTTGTTCAGACACCACACAACATACCTTAGCAGTGCACAGCATGCAGCTGTTACAACACTAATTGAAATATGTTTTAAAATGTATCACGTTTCTGAACATTTGCAGAAGAATTTTTTTTCCCATGTGCAAAACACAGTATTTCAGCCATTTAGAAGTACGTGATCCCTACAATGCATTAGTAGGCCATAAAATAAAGCTGCAGTAGGGTAGTTTACACTAGGGATGGAGAGAGGTCTACAGTTGTAGGCAGACAGGGAGAAGCATCCCAATGCATGTGGATGGGGACATCGTAGGCAGTCTCTGTTGCACCCAACAAGAGTGCCATCGATCAGCACCAAAATAACAGTGGAATAGAGATGGGTCAGAAAGAAGCAGATTTGATCATCCCTCCCTAAAAGTATTGCTCAGTCCCATTTGAGGTGACCTATGTCTTCCATAAGGGATGGAGCCAAGGAGAGAGTTACCCAAGGCAGTTTGCAGGAGGGCTCATGAAACACTTCTGTGTCATCAGGTGGATGTCTGATGCAACACATATTTTGCAGTGAAACTAGGCGATAAATCCGCCTCTAATACCTAAAGGAAATGCTTGGATTTTTTTTGCATTTTCCCATCTGCAAAAAGAGATTCCCATGGAGGCCCGTGCTCAGGTTACAGAGGGGAAATTACAACCAATCACTTCTCGAAGTCTCTAAAATTACATATCTCTTAAAGTAAAGCAAATAAATATATAAATAATCTCTAACAGTAAGAAGCTCTCAACCTTACTGGGCTAAAAGTATGTGACTGAAAGGCTACACGTTTCCCATTTGCAGTGGTATAGAAGTCATAAAGCATCAGATCATAAACTGTCACCAGTCCCAGACTAAATATCACCAATCCTTTGCCTAAAGCAAATGGGTATTTTTGCTATGGGAGGGGGCCCATCGAAATCTCACTCTTTGGAGGGAAGAAGGAAACATTTTTGTGACAGCTTGTTTTTATTTTTTAAAGGCGGTTCTTTGAAGCTGCTTGGGGGTTTGGATGTTAGATGTGGTCCCAGTGGAGCTGGATTAACGTCCAGAGCACAGCGAAGTGGTCAAAGGTGCAAGATAAAGGCAATTTATATATAATTGCTCAAGCTGCACCTGTTCTATTTTGAATAGGAGACTTTGTCTACAGAACAAATTTCACAAGCTCTGAATATATCCCTTCTTTTTTTTTTTTTTTTTCTTTATTTGAGTGTAAAATGGGAAAATCTAAACTCGTATCAGAGTAAAGCAAGAAAAAATAACCTTTAAATAGCATGTAAATTTTTTATGAATTAAGCTCTAAATAAAGAAAACTCCTGAGCTGGGAATTCAAAATACTAGCCAGAGAGAGCTGATTTGCTACCAGGCTCAAGAACAATATTTAGTTTACAGAATCAATCTGGAAATAAAACTAGTGCTTGCATCAGCATGAAAGCTACAAAAATAAAAAAGAGGTCTTAATAAAATATACAGTGGAAAAGGAAAGGATGAAAGCACTCGCACAGCTATGAGGCCCTCAACAGCCCACACAACTAATAAAATAGAATATGATGTAATATAGAACAACAATGAAAGGATTTAAAATTTCTAGGTAGGATTCTGAAAAACCATTTCCAGGTTTTGTTGCGGAGCAGGCAGGCTGCAAGTTCCCTTGTGAAGTGCCGATAAAGCCTTTGCTGGGGTACAGAGACATGGGTGTGAGGATGCAGAACAAATGCTAACCTTTGCCTTGCTCCTGAGTCAGCTTTCCCCACACAGAGCAGACTGGCTTGCTCTCCAGAAGCCAGGATATTTCTGCACATGGAGGTGCTGCACGCTGTTTGCTCTCCTGCTCGCTTACCCACTGCAGCAGCAAAGTGTCTTGAACTTTGTGCTAAGCAGCTTGCAGAAATCTGAGATTACACACATGCAAATGAAGCAGTATCTGCTCAACTGATTTCAGCGTGACCAAAGTTAGGATGGGTTCATGAGGCTCCACAGGAAAATAATTTGAGCACCGATTTCCTGTGCTGCCTACCATGGCCTACACCCTAATTACAGCAGTGCATCATCTGGTTCTAACGAAATAGGATCTTGTGAATCTCAAACTCTAAAATGGACACATAACTTCTCTTTAAATTACATGGCATCCCAAAATTAGCTTGGCAGAGTTTGGTCCCGCAGCAAGCACTGGCCTCTACACTAAAATTCAAATCAACCAGAACCGATGCAATTCACTCGTTGCAGTGACTCAATAAATTTTCCTTCTCCACGTGAAGTTAGAAGCTATTACAGAACACTGCTAATACTGCATAAATTACAAATTATGGATTGCAAAATTTGGACCCCATTTTCCACTGTGCTCAAGCTGTGGCAGGCACAGCATACAGAGGTGATCATGGAGAGCTCCTTGATCTGTGGCCACATGGTCCTATTAGGAGCTCTTGGGCTGACGAAGCGCTGCCAAAGCCTTACCCTTCTTCTTGCCCTGGCAGGGAAACTCAGCTCCACCACAGCACCTACAGTATTCCCAATTTTGTCCTTTACAATAGTCAGTTAGCACATAATTTAGGCAGCTCATTTAGTTTTGCAAGTCAACGTTTCTTTTCATCCTAAAGAATTTATCTGAGGTAAATCTTGAAGGGCTGCATGGCAGGATTGTGTGCCTCCACTCCTCTAACACCAGCATGGGTTGCAGTAGGTATGAGGAGAATAAAAGTGGTCACAAACAGAAATCTGATCGCTCACATACAAGAAAAAATATATATATACAGATTCTTAACGTAAGAAAAAGGACATCGTGATAAACAACCCACTGCTTTTCTTCTCCAGGAAAGACAGGAAGGGCTCCAATTTCTCCTAAAACATGGTTTTAATGAAGTAACACTGGATTGTGATCAGCTGGTCAGAAAACAGAACGCATTCGGAAGAAAAGCTTTGTCACCTTTATGAGCTCCAAAAAGTTGACTGAAAAATCTGAGCCTCCTCTCACAATGACCCCAAACGCAGAAGATGATATCACTTTCAGTGTGGTTCCTTCCAGTGAATGTGGAAAGGTTTTTCCAAAACGATCAAATTAATTTGAAATTCACTTAGGATTCATGCTAAACAATTAGCAAAAGTCCCAGTACCGTGTGCTTCCTGAAGGCTGTGAATGAGTTATGGAGGCTAGCCCAGTCAAGGTCTTTAGAGCTCCCAACCACCTCTACCTAATGCTAGGATGATGTGTGGAGCCTCCAGAAAGGCAAATGCATCCTTAATAATACTTCACACTTTACACAGTGAGTTCCACTGGAGGATTTCAGCCCACATGAATGAAGAATTGCAACACCCCAGAGAGGTAGGCTGGTATCATTTCCCTCTGCTTCAAAGATAGACAAAGGTGAGAGAAAAATGAAGCAATTTGCTGAAATTCGCAGAGGAAGTCTGCGGCAAGGCAGAAGAGAACTCAGATCTCTCATCCTGTGCTTTTGCCACAAGACCATCCTTCCTGTCTCTAAATGCCACCCCAGAGCTTGGTAACGTGCTATAGTTCTAGCACATTAAATGTGACACCATATACATGTTCTGGATCATAAGGCCGAGCCCCATCAAACTGACAGACGTTCAGTCAAGAAGTTCAGGAAGGGACAGAAAGAAGAGGGAGAAGAGTCCCCAAATCAGAGCTGTGGGATGCTTTTGAAGGCAGTAGGTTCCTGTGGTTGTTAAGGACCAGAACATATTTTTGCTTTTACAAATGCAGTTTATTTTGCAAATCAAGGTGATTGCACACATTTCAGCTTGTCAAATTTTCAGCCTTTCAACCATATGTCTGTCGACCTTATGGACTACCAACTTTATGGGATTGTGCCATATGTCCAGATCCCAACATATATGAAGGCCAGTTTTAACATAAGAGCTTTACGGTAGTAGTGTAGTACACCATAATGCTTGCAGATGGCTGTAATAAAATCATTCAGGAGAGGAAAGGTGCAGGAACGTAAAGCCTTCAAAGCTTCTTCTACTGAATAAACAATTTGATCTGAATAATGTGGTGGGAAGCACATTCCACCAACGAACTAGCTGATCTAGTCCAAAATGTTGCTTTTAATTTTCTTTCCTAATCTCACATGTATTTTAACTTCCTTTTTTTTTTTTTTTTTATTTTCCTGTATGGGATTAGCCTAAAATTTGGAAGAAAAGTATGAAAAGGAAAAATAACAAAGCAAAGAATTTTTTAAAGGCACAGCCCACTTTTGAACTGTGAATTTTTCACATGTGAAATGCCAAATGGTTATGCACAGCCTGGAAGATGTATTAATAGAGAGGTATAAGGTTTTTACCGTCACATAGTGAGATTGAAGGATGATGTGACTTGCTTCATTTCCTGAAGTGGGACTCAGCTTTCAAAGTTAAGGAAAGTTTCCTCCTGAGTAAGCTCTTTCTAACTTGGAGTTTGGTTTATGTCCTGCTGCACAATAACTCACATGATAACTCACATTCCCTTTGTCCAACATAATTTGATATCTCTATTATTCGGGGAGCTCTGGTCCTGTTCTCCCCCCACAGAAACATGCTGAGGAAGGGAGCACTGTCTGCAAGAAGGACCACAGCCAGCATAGGTGTGATGGCAGGTCTTTCTCAACCCAAAATATTTCCTAAGCTGACAATCCTCAGTGAGCCTTGGCAAGCTTCCTTTAACTAGACAAATTCAGTTCCCACTTGGGAAGGATGGAAACCTTCCCCAAGCATTAAGTGAGAAGTGAAAAAGCGAAATGCAACCTGCCTCCTCTGCTGGCATGCAAAGTCACAGTGAGAGCCTCTGCGACCTGTTTGCTGTCAGATAGCTGGGCCAGCGTGAGCCCTCACACTGCTAACATCAGTGGGAGTTATTCTACTGGATTAAATAGCACGGAGTCTGATAACGTCTAAGATACGAGGAATTTGATGTCACTATTCCTTCCCCTGCCAGACTTGTGTTAACCAAGCTATGCTTCTTTCTAGCACTAGAGCCTGCTTTTTTGTGTGTGTTTGTGTGACAGCGTGAGACCTCGCCCTGCAAGACACTGAGAGCCATGATGACCACTGCATCCACAGCTAGCCAGATTCACCCCAAACTCTGCAGATACCAGGACACAGTCATGTAATTCAACAGTCCCTCACCATGCTCAAAAGAAATAAATGTCGAACTAAGAAAAAGACATCACACCTTGCCTGCTGAAAACCTCAGGTTACACCAATCCATACATTGAACACATCAAATGCAGAGAAGGGTGTTAACACGCGGCGCAGCCACACGTACCTGTGTGCTCATATTTGTGTCGCAGCAGGGAACTGCTCTTCTGGAATGTCTTGTCACATAAGTCACACGCATACATGCCACTTTCTGTCTTCTTGATCTTCTTTCGGGACAGACAGGAGTCAGAGTCTGTCATGTCGTCGAGGCCGGACATGTAGTCTGGGGTTCCATCAAGCAAGTCTCCCTGTGAGAGGACAACCATCAGTGACACCCATGTCCACAGCCACTCAGCAAAAGCTAAAATAATGCCTGGGGCTGCTTATGGTCTGTCTGAGCTCAGGAACCCACTGTGGTAATGAAACTCTAGCTGATGGAAACTATAGAGGTAATAAGGAGCCTCAAACACCTCTGGCTTGAATCAGCTTCCAAAACTTTCTGTCTTTGGTCACCCTATAACAATAGAATTTACACAAGCAAAGGATGTTTGTCATATAGGTACTAAATATTTTCAGAGAGTGGAAAATGCAAAGGGAAGGCTCTTCATGGACAATAAAAGTTATTGTGATACTACCCAGGGGTAAGTGTAAGCAACAGCTGAGTGATCATTCCTTTCAAAACACTGAAACTTGGAGATATTCTCTATCTGTAGAAAGGGTCTAATTGAATTTTATATTTAGGTACAAATGTTTTTATTATGCAATCCATTTAAATGTATGTCTCCCAACTAAAGGCCTCAAGCTATATTTTTATATTTAATTTTGTAATTTGAAATAGGGAATATTAATAACACTTTTTATCAATGTTCTATCTATGTTAAAACAGCCTTCAGCATTAAGCAATAATGAATGTGGATCAGTAAATTATTAAATTTCTTGATATTTATTTTGTCTTGATCCAAAGAGAGTGCAAACTTGCATGATAACATACATTTCCATTTGCTATCACACAGTTCAGTTTTCTTAGACTAGGTTTGCACTAATTAATATTAGAGAAGATTAAATAGGCTTAAATACATTTACAAAGAGGGCAGATGTACTGTAAATTGGAATAGTGGAACAGCTGTTATGGAGGTGCAGTGCTATTTATGCTCCTTTTGTGCAAAGAGGGATTACAGCCTGTAATGTAAAACCATACCTGATTTTTACATTTGAAACTATAAAACATTTACTAGTCAGTAAAATTACTAATAGACCGTAATAGGACATAGGGGAACATGCACAAATATAAAAGAAAATTATTAATCTATAATCAGTTAATTTCATTTAACTAAATTCTGTACATTATATCTGAATACACCCAGAAAAAAAGGTTGAAAAACAGGTGATTTTCTGTAGAGCAGCTCTTCGCTATAGGCATGCAAGCAGCAAAATCCTTTACTACTCATGTATGGATCACTCAAGAAAAGAATTCAAGGCTTTACTCAGACAAGAATTTCTGCCCTACAGTACATGTCCAGAGAAAGATTTTGCCTGCTCAGGTGGCCAAGAAGGCCAACGGTATCATGGCTTGTATCAGCAGGAGGTGATCGTCCCTCTGTGCTTGGCACTGATGAGGACAAACCTTAAGTTCTGTGTTCAGTTTCGGGCCCCTCACTACAAGAAAGACATCGAGGCCCTGAAGTGTGTCTGGAGAAAGGCAATGGAGCTAGGAAGGGTCTGAAGAACAAGTCTTATGGCGATCACCTAAGAAAGCTGGGATTGTTCAGTCTGGAGAAAAGGAGGCTCAGAGGAGACCTCATTACTCTCTCCAACATCCTGAAAGGAGGCTGTAGTGAGGTGGGTATCTGCCTCTGCTCCCAGGAGACAGCCATAGGATGAGAGAGAGTGGCCCTCAGTTGCACCAGGGGAAGTTCAGGTTGGATATTAGGAAACATTTCTTCTCTGACAGAGCAGTGATGGAGTGGCACAGGCTGCCCAAGGAGGTGGTGGAGTCACCATCCCTGGAGGTGTTCAGGACCTGTGGAGATGTGGTACTGAGGGACGTGGTCAGTGGGCATGGTGGCATGGGTTGAGGTTGGACTGGTTGATCCTAAAGGGCTTTTCTAACCTTAATGATTCCATGGTTAAGGCTCCTAACTGCTACCTCTTCAAATAATTTCAGTTAATCTATGGGGTTTTTTTTGTTTGTTTGTTTTTGCTGAAGCTTTTCCAGATGACTAGCAGGAAACAGCAGTGGGTGGGCTGAAGGAAGGGGCTCTGGTGAGGAAACACATCAACATGTCTCATTCACCAAGAGATTCAGGAGAAGACAGAAAGCCTTTCTTGTGCACAGCAAGCAAGTAATCCCCTAAAAAACGTGGAGTAAGAAACCTCCAAACTTTCAGTGGGCTAAATTTGTGAGGATGCTGTATGGACCTCTGCTCAGAGGGCTACAGCTCTGTGTCAAATATGGGGGTGATCCCAAAAGGTCTCTTGCAGCTCTTTTTCCCCATGGCTAAAATGCACTTATGCTCACCGTGAGGGAAGTCCTGCAGAGAGTATTTCACCAAAGTTGTTGTTTTTTTTTTTCTGTGAGATGGGATTTTTCATGAACATTATCATTTAGATATGGTTCTAACTGTTACAGCTGTAACCTTTTAACAAATTAAAGTATTGTATCTATTCAAAGGTATTGGTACTACTTCTGAAACCAAGTGGAAGTTTGGTAATTTCAATTTATTTTCCCTCTGCTGCATTTTCATAAGTTCAGACTAAAATCAATTTTGCTAATTTGTTGGAAATAATATAACTTTGGGCTTTTTTTCCTTCTGCAGGAGCACGTATTGCAAAGTACTAAATTTTAGCCTTTTGAAAGATAACGTTCACAAGAGTTTACCTGAAATCCTTGTTTCCGCTGGTACTTTCTCCTTTGCTGCATATCAGCAAAAGTAGCTGCTCCAGTTGGGTAAGTGTAGGCCATATGTGGTAGGAAGCTCATCTGATCTAGTCCTGGGTATGGTCGCAGCCCAGGAATACTGGTCTGGACTGGTGGCATAAAAGTGGCTGGGGGAAATGCGCTCTGTGGTGGAAGTGTTGTGTATAAAGGTTTGGCACTGAATGGGTTCATACCAAATACTGGGTTAGTGCTTTTATCCAGATTATTTGAATTAGAAAACTCCTTCTTGATAAAAGTCAAGTTCAGAGGCTCATCTGAGTTTTCAGATGATGAAGAAACACTGTTGTGTTCTAAATTTACACTATTAGATTTCGTTTTGTTCTTTGTGGCTATAATACTTTTGGGTTCCTTCATTTGTTTTGGTAAAGACAAGTCCAAAGGCTCAGCCTGAAGCTCCTCAGAAGAGAAACTGTTTGGAGTGTAAGAACTACTATGGGAGTTTTTAGAAGATGTGGAAGAAAGATTTAAAGGAGAAGGAGTATTGCTCCTAGAGTGGTCCAATTTATCAACTGGTTTCATATTGGTAAAATGAGGAGGTTTTGTTAGCCTGAGAGGAGTATCACAATTAGTAACACTGTTATGGAGTTCAGCTATAGATGGTGAAGTTATAGAGTCCACAGGCTTTATTGGAGATCTGGCTGACAAAGAGTCTTTAGTGGGAGTGTTGTTGGTGGCAGCCAGCGCCACCTTGGCACTGGTCCTTTCCAGTGATGGTGACCTGGAACTTGAGTATTGGTAGACTTTTCTTTGTTCAAACCATTCCTTCACGAATTCCTGAGGAAGGCCAACAGCAATGGAAATTTTCAGTAGTTCATCAGAATTGGGTTCCATATTCATAGCATAATATGCTTTAAGTACAGACATGTGGTCCTTGTATGGGTTGATGGGGCTAGTCATTCCTTTCTCAGAAAGTACTGATGACAGCAAGAGGGTTTGCTTATCAAACACTCCAGGTTTGTTGGGAACCATGTTTTCGTGAGGCTGAAGGACTGCCTTGATCTCTTCGTTCATTTTACACAGGTAACGCTCATGCTGATGCAACGGAATGGGACCAGGAAAGCTTTCCTTACAGAACTGGCATGAAAATGGAGTGGATACGTTATGGTTCTCTATCATCTTATCTTCAGTTACCAGGTCTATTAGGGTTCGCAGCTTCTCTTTTTTAATGTTATTGAGCTGTCTCCTCGAGTCTGTGGTTAAGCTCTGGAGGCAAGCTTTGGCTTCATTGACTTTCTCTAACGTATAGTCAATAATACTTTTAGTGGCACCATTATGACTTACTACTGGAAGACCCACGGGGGGAATACTGGGGGAGGTAACTCCTTGTTCCTCTGCTTGAGGGCATGAATCCTTCATATGATAAACCTTCAACTTGGAGATCTCTTCAGCCTTGCAGTCCATTTTCTGCCTGGAAACTGTGTTGTCCACAATCTGTAGGACCTTCTGCACCTCACTTAAATTACTGCCTACTGCAGGAAAGCCAAGTAATGGTGCTTCCATCCCTACACCTAAGTGCTGCATCGGACTTTGAGCAGAAGTGTGAACTCCTAAGGGGCTGGTTGCTCCAAGTCCACCATTCATAAAAGGACTAGTTGCACTAAACCCATGTGAGGCCATAAGAACCTTATATTCATTGAAATCTAGTGGTTCGGTTTTAATTTTCAGTAGGCCTGTTTGTTCAGACATACTAAGTGGTTTGCCATTCTCCAGCTTGTTTCTCAGCTGTGTAATGGCTGAATTAGTAGGAGAGGAAGATACAGAGTTAGGAGAAGAACCCGTCTTGATATTGTTTCTCATTCTGCCATTTACAGAGATTAAACCGATACACTTCTTGCTGCTGATGTGCGAACTGTAGGAGCCAGAATGCGAGAAACGTTTCTTGCAGTTTGGACACTCATATGGTTTTTCACCTAAAATGATAATTAAAACCAAATGTTAATTATCATTGTTGCTGCTATAATTGCAAGTGATTGCATTTGATACCAAGCCGATCATCTGTATATCCACTGATTTACAGTGAGGAAAATATCTGTTCTCTGCGTACAGGCATGAACCACCACTGCTTTCCCTTCTTCTTCACAGGTCTTGAGGTCAGTTTGGAACTGCAGTCTCCAGCCTGGCAGCAGGTGCCAAGGTGTGAGCTTGGCTCCAGACAGACTGTTGCAGTCACAGGTAAGTGCCCTGTGGTTAACATAGTCAAATCAAATCCAGACTGTTCAAATTTGATTTGTTTTGTCTTTTTTTTTTTTTTTCTTTTTTTTTTCTTTCAGAAAGGAATTGAATTGCACTGAAATTGAGCACAGTATGAGAAACTGAGTCCTGATGTTACAATCACATCTGCAGAGGTGAGGATTGGTGCTTTTGCACTTACTGCTTATCTGAGAATAAGAGTTGTCTCTGACTGCTGGGAACTTTTTGTTATGAAAAATACAACAGACTCTTCAGGATCTGACTGAATAGAAATGAGTGAATGGTTCTGAACTCAAAGTGCCGAACAAACAATGTAAGATTATTTACAAGAAGCTTTACTATTTCCAAATCTTTCAGCAGGACCCTGGTATTAACAGCATGATAAATGAGGATAGCTCAGATATCATTTATGAAATACCTTGGTAGCTCCAAGAAGCCAGAAGCAGAACTGTGTAAATTTTAAGCAGTCTTTAAAACTCAGCTAATTAAACAAAATGCAAATGAGCACACCAGCACCTCCGCTACTTACCACTGTGAATTCGCAGGTGTTCCTTCAGATGGTGTTTATATTTGAAGGCCTTGCCACACTCAGTGCATTTGAACTTGCGATTGCCTGCTCCTTGGGTCAGCATTTGGTGCTGGGAGAAAAAAAAAAAAAAAGACACCGATGTGAATTTTATGCAAGAGAAACCATGAATTTCTAACTTAAAAACAAAAACAAAATTAATGTGGCTCTGAATTTATCAAGCAGACCAAAAGGTCTGCGTGTACATTTATTTGTCTCATCAGTGCTGCAATAAAAATCAAAATGTTGGCAGTAAACCGAAACAAATGAGAACGTACTTTCACATGAGCATTCGATATTTGTTTTAGAATTATTTCCTAAGTCTCTCATCAGAAATGTGTTGCTTTAAGGTATCTTACAATGAGAGAAACTGTTTTGTAAGAAGATTTGTGGTTCTTAATATTCCTAGCAGATCCTGAACATGTGGGGCTCTGCTTGTTTAAAAATTCTGTTTACTGCATGCGTAGAAAAGACAGAAACACTGCCGTTAGTGGCATTTTGTGTAAGATTTAATTCATTATCAAGCAGAAGAGACTGTCTTCGGCGTGAGCTGCTGCTGGAAATATTTTTTAAAACACAGACGCCTGCTACCTTTCGTGCCATGCTGTCCCCAACACTGTTTGGAGGGGTGAGGGCAGGTGGGAAGTTAAGAGCGTCATAAAGATATAACCAAAGGCAGCTGAGCTTTTTGCACCAAGCAAGAAAAGCCCATTGACTTTGAATCTGGAGGGGAAAAATAATAATAATAGTAATAATAACGCAGCCATCCGCTCTGGATGCTCAAGGTAGGAGGTCAGCCTTTTGCAGGCAGCGACGACACAAAAGCCCATTGCAAGAGAAGGAGGGGGAAAAGGGGGGGAGGGGGGGGTAGAGAATTAAAAAAAAAAAAAAGGCAGCGCCGAAACGGTATGACAACTGCGAGGGTGTGCTGCCTCTTCCCACATTCCTGGCGAGACAGATGGTGTTACATGGGACACAGGGAGGTTTGTTCAAACAGCAGCAACCTTCAAAGATCAAGCAGAGCCCAGCCCGCCGCGCGCCATTGAGGGACCCGCGCTCATATGTTGCTGAGTTGCATAAACAAACAGCAACAGCTGTTTTGTCTCCCCCCATCGCCCTCCGAGGACTACTATAAACT
Source organism: Phasianus colchicus (assembly GCF_987193195.1). NCBI lineage: Eukaryota > Metazoa > Chordata > Aves > Galliformes > Phasianidae > Phasianus > Phasianus colchicus. The sequence goes on along the minus strand of NC_143442.1, from coordinate 3,614,909 downwards.
TTAGTTGTGCCACTGTTAATATGATACAATCATTTTAATTTACTAATTGTAAATGCCATGAGCAAATGAGGGGACTTTTCAACACCAAAGCTACCATTCATAATGCGCCAGCACAAGCACGCTCTCGCATGTGAAATTTCAGGCGGTTACGTTGGATAAATGTTGAGGCTTTTTTTTTTTTTTTCCCTTGGTGTTTTGAATGATACAAAGCAAAAAGAGGGGGAAAAAAAAACAGCAAAAAACTCGCAGTAGATCAGGTTAGGAAAAAATGCATATGTGAAAATGTGTTTGTCTACCAGAAAAGCCATGGAAAGGAAAGAATATGAGAAACCACTCCAGAACATTTATATTGATTTAAGATCAAGAAAAAGATACAGTTCTCTTAAAACTGCTAATTACAAAATTGGGTGATTAGAAGATGTGTGTTTGCGTAACCGAATTTACCTTACGCTGAGAAAAACCTACCAAGAGAAATATAGCTGATCATGATTTGCAGCTTTTAAAGAAAACAAATACGGCATAAAGCCTTTATAATTTGACACAATGCACACACATCTATTTATTTAAGTTCTAAACATGCCATTTGAGTTTCCATTACAGCCCTCCATAACACCTCTCTGCAGAAGTAACTCTCTTGTGAGGCTGGGAGCAGTTTTCCTTGTGGCACAGAGAGTTTTGTGGCACAGATCTATTGACAGTCTGGTTAGGAGCACTGAGGAAGCTCAGTCACCTGTTTGAGACATACAGCATTTCCTTAAATGCAGCCCTGATATAGTATTACATGCAACACATAGAGGGGAAACTGCTTTGATTTATTGCAGATATGCTGCTGGATCCACCAGCGATAGATAGCGTGTGCATGTGTTAGTGGCACAATCATCACAAATGATAGCCTCTGTGTATGGGAGGAAGAGTTATTCTAAAAATGCGCGATTATATTTAACAAACGATTATATCACATGCAAATAATTTTGCATGATTGAAAAGGCAACTCAAAAAGTAATGAAAAAATATTGGTGGATCTTTTAGTACGCCTTTAAGCTCCTATTTGCAAAACTGCAAAGTAAAACTAGGTGAAAAATGGAATTAAAATTGCTGAGATGTTTAATAATGTATAATTAAAATGCTACCGTTTCATTCACTTTTTGAGGAACATAAAAACGAAACTAAAGTCAAGTTAAAGTGCAAATAAAATTTCTAAATTAGAAATTAACACACTCATTCGATCGTGAACATAAGACTATTAAATCATATTAGAAGAGACCATCAAAAAATCATTTAGACCTCAATTAAAGCTATTACCATTAAAAGATCTGCATCTTCAAAATGCCATGAAAAATTAATAATGATTGCCAATCAAAGCAATATCGTTTCTCTAAGGGGTTATTACGGAAAGAAATCACTTAAAGCCAGCCCCCCACCTGATCTGTCCCTGGCTTGTGTGTCACCATATGCCGCTCAAGCTGGGTGCGGTAGGCAAACGTGTAGCTACAGAGAGGGCACGAGAAGTTCTCCTCGTTCTTCTCGTGGCGGTACTTGATGTGCTCCTTGAGGGACGTCAGGCGCTTGTAGCCCCGGTCGCAGTAGGGGCAGGTCAGCAGTTGGGCGAAGGCATCTGGAGTTCCAGGTGGCAGGTCTGCGCCCCGGGACGGGGGGAGAGAGGCAGGCCAAAAGGTCAGCGAGGCAATGGCAGCTAATGGGCTTACTGCCCAGGCTGGTATGAGAGGAATCACTGCAATCTGCTGCCCAACAGGGATGGTGCTTCCAAACAGCCGCCAACCACACCGCGAGGCCTGCAGTGCCTCGGGGACGGAGCCCATGTGCATATGGGGATGGACCCCGCGAGGAAGTGGGGACAGGTCCCACTCCTCCATCACAGCCCAGATCTGCTTTGCCGTTGAGCAAATCACAAATCCTTCCCAGGGACTCTTTCCCCATTATTAAGCAAAGAATCACAGAGCTATGGGCCATCAACCCTGTATTATTTTGTGTTAAAACTCAATACTTCCCAAACTCGCAACCAGAGTGGCAGCGGTCCTTCTCTTGAAAGTGAGCTTTAAATCAAGCTCTTCAGTTCATCCACAAAATAATACGAATTTGCTGACTAAAACATCACAATACACTAAAATTACAGCCCCAATCTTTGCTCATGAAATTCCATGCCGCTGCAGCTGTTCTTCAATTTTTAAGGTAAACACCCAGGCATGTAGTGCATTTATAATTGCAACAGCTGCAAGAGGTCAGGATACTGGCTAAAAATGAATTACAGCCTCACCGTTTTCTTCTTGCCCATTGGCCTCTGGAGTGCCAAGGCGAGACAGTTCCTCGGGGGCTTCGGGGTAAATAATGGCTGTGTCGCTGCGCTGCAGGTACTCTGCTATGCTGACTGCATGCCCATCTCCTTCCTCGAGTTTCCTTTTGGCAAAATATTCCTCAAAGTCCGACGTGCAATTTGCATTCTTAACTAGAATGAGAGAAGGGGAAAAGAAGGGGTTGTGAGTGCATCCTGCCTGAGCACAGCCGGAGTTGGAGCCGCAAGGCTGGATCCTTGCTCTCATCAGTTGTGCCCCAGCTCCCAATAAAATTAATACCGGCTTTCCACCGTCTGGGATGGAAGTAAGGCCGGGTGGTTAAATTAACAGCCACACAGGCTCTACAGGGCAGCACAAGAAGTTTATGAGGTCTCAGCAATGCAGGTAGCACTTCATCTAGGCAATTTCTGGGAGGCTCCTGGGGGATTCACAACTAACAAGGCTGAGCTCAAATCCTCCCAACCCTGGCAAACTCAGCTTCATGACAGTTCCTGCTGCAGAGACAATATTTACAGGTGGCAAAGACCACAAGCATCCTCCACGCGAGGTTCTGCCTCTGTCTGCACACCAGGATGGGCAAGCAAAGAGAGCTGTGGTGGTGAAAACTCTCAGCATTCTTCCTCACGTGTTTTTTTTCTTGGAATATTAATCTCTGGGTAATTAACAGTGGGACAGTAGGTTGTTTTAAAAAACATGCTGCTTCGTAGATTTTCACAAATGGAACCATATGTTTTAGACCAGAATTGGTATACTGAGCCTAAAACCACTCTTACAATCTGTACAAGAGTTTTCCATAATAATAAACCCAATTTTTTATTGTCCGTGCAATGTCCATGAAACATAATATATTCCCAACCACAAAACATCCTGTTTCCAAAAATATGCTGTTCTTGTTCATGTATGAATACTGCATACAGGAAAGAACTTAAAAACTCTGGGACACTATAGGCACATACTGGTATGATTACAACAGAAAATAAAAGAACTGATCTTTTTCTTCCCTTTGATTTCTTTTATTAACAAGTTCTGGAAGACAGTTGGTGGCAGGGAATTTCAGATACCTGTTTTTAACTGACCGTAAAGGAGAAGAATGGCATGACTGATTACATTTTTTAAGTATTTATGCTTAGGTGAAATAAGAAAATGAGACAAAGCGATGAACTATTCTACAGTACATGCAGAAGTAAAATATTAAATGTCTTGATTCTGCCCTCACTTATGCCAGGGACCAATAGGGAGTAAATTCATGGAAATCAAAAGGGTTAAATCAAAAGGAAAGCAGGATTGGGCCCTAGAAAGTTACTGATTTGTTGCCACTGGAAATGGAACCCTTAGCATCTAGAAACAGGTAATGCTTTGCATCAGTGTCCTACAAAAATGCAAGGTGATACTTGCAGTCATACCAAGATGTGGCCCTGACTGTGGCACAAGTGGAAATCTGAAAGAGCCTGATTTGCAGAGCTGAACTTGCTGTCATTGATAACAGTAGATATTCAGCTATGCAAACCTCATCCCTTTAGCCGATAAGATCAAATCCTCTGGCTGAGACAAATATGCCCTATTTGTCATATGGGCAGAGCAGCTTCTCAAACGCTCTGCAGCATTTTAGTGACAGCGACCAAATGGCTTAGTTCGTGGGACCCCATTTGTGGAAGAAAACTTCTGTTCCCATCAGGATTTTATAGGGTACCAGTACAACAACCAGTTCTCCTCCCCTGGTCCTTCTGTAGCTCTTATTTGTTATCATTTGTGATTAGCATGAGAAATCACATTTCCTCCCCTAAAATAATCAACTTCTAGAGAAGGGAAGTGTGAGTACGGAGGGCCAGATCTACCTTGCCTCCATTTTGTTGCTGAGAGAGAAATGTAACAAAATGGTGGTTGCTGAAGTGCACCTCGTGCACGTGAGTGTCAGATAATGTTTCTGCCTTTGTTTTTGTCAGGGGGAAAAAAAAAAAAAAAAAAAAAGTTGAGATATTGCTCTTTATGTCAGAATCCCCACTTCTTATAAATCCCTTACTATGCCTAAATTCTGCAACTGTTGTAACACCACCTAGCCCAGTGGTACCTCATCTTTGTTTCTTCTCTTGGCTCAGCACTTGGTCCTAAAAGAAGAAGCTTATTTCTTGCCCAATTCAGGCAAATGCTACCTATGGAGCAGAGAAAGAGAGTTTTCCTCCAGAGAAGATATACGGAAGCAGAAAGAGGAAAGGATGGAGGAACACCCCATGGCTTCTTCCAGGCAGTCTGCATGTTTCTGGAGCTTGCAACTAGGTTTATAGGGAAAGAATTCAAGGCCTGACTTAGTACTGGGAGCTTCTGCCCCACACTCAGCCTCAAAGATCTTCCTTCCCAGTCTCCCTGGAGGATGCTGCAATATTACTGGCCTAGGTTTCCTAATTCTCTGGATTATTTAGCTCCCATGTCTGTGCATGCAACCCAGGAGCTAAAGCAAATGTTTATGTCTACATTATAACCTCCCCCAAAACAAGGGGATTTAGCAGAAAAGCTGACAGATCCTTAACTGAAACAATACAACCAGTGCTGCAACACTGCAGATTAGTGTAAATAGCAAAAGGTGAACGTGTGTCTGGTGTCTCACAAGCTATGCTGCTGTCAGTTCAGACATTACTGGAAGCTCACCCAGTGTTACTCAAAAGGCTCATCTGATAACCATTAGGTCTCTTTCTAAAATTCTGGGGGAAAGGCTTGCTTCCCCCTGCCCTAATTTGTTTTCCATGCATAAAGTCATGTTCCCAGATTCCTCATGGACTGACACTGCAAACACGTTGCACATCCCCTCCTGCGAGTCAAGAATTTCAGTGAGATCTGCACTGGGTGACCTCACCCAATAAGTCTTTTCTTAATTAATTATTGGAGCCTGGAGAACAGAGATGTTTTCAGCTCCAAAGGCTGATGTGGCCGTGTCACATAAAAATAAAACGCATTAAGGAAAGCTATCTTTGGAGGTATTTAGAACCTTTCAAGATAAAGTGAGCAAGAGGTTCAAGGAGCTTTGGAGACCAGTTATTTTGTGTGGGAACTCATCCTGTGAGATGGTGATAGCTGCCCTTAATCACAAACAAAGCTAATAAAACCACAGCCTTCATTAGCCAGGAAGTGAGAGGCCCCCATTGGTACACACAGATTACAGTCTGAAAACGGCCTGTCCTCCAACCTGCCAAGTTTTACTTCTGTTTCCTCCCAACCAAGGGTTTTTTGTTGTTTTTTTCCCCTTCTTTAGATTATATTAGGATATCTTTATTTGAAGCTTTTTAGATGTTAGTAATCGAAGCTGGGAATTTCTTTGCTTACAGAGAATACGTCAATCTATTTCCTTAAAGCATCACAATTGTAATAACCATAACAGGTACAGTAAAGTAAGTCAAATAAATTTATAGAATGGCTTGGGTTGGAATGGACACCAAGGATCATCAATTTCCAGATCACTAATTAAAAATAATCTAGACCAAACATCATTTCACCAAGTTATCATTTCAGAAATACCCCCAAATATTTACAAATTGATCTAGAATGACCAAACACTAAGCACTTTAACTGTAATGGTCACTTTTTCACTATAAAGCTTCTGCAACTCATTCTAAAAATGCAGCTGATTAATGTATAGATAGCAAGGTTTCTTTAAGTACCACTAAGAAGCGGCCATCCTGACAAAAGCAAAATAATTTAATAATGGAGACTTTCCTTTTAGTTTCTTTCTCTGCTAATGACATTGTGCAACGAATTTGATACTGAAAGTATACCACAGTTATTGCATGTACCTACAGCAACTTTGTAGTTGGAGGTATGTGAATGAGGCTGAAAGTTTATTTCCTATTTCTGCTCTCAGCCCAGGTGATGGAACACTATGAGATAACATGCTCCAACGTCAGGAGGGAGGAGAAAGTTGCATTAAACAAGAGAGATCACCTTGACTCAAAAGAGCCCATGTTCATCTGAGGGAAGCCCCCAGTGGCTTTTATGGGCACTGGGAAATCCTGGACATCAGTAGCCAGGAGTTACCTGTTGAACTTATTTAGTTGGACCCAGACTCTGCCCCTCCTCACCTGCTTTATTAAATATCCACTTTCAATCCCCCTACTTCCTGCAAGGAAAAATTGTGCCCAGACACTCAAGACAGGCCCAAAGCCAGTAGGATGACTGAAGAAGAAAACTTTGACCATTCCCCAGGCTAGTCAGGAAGGATGACCAATTTCCTCTTCAAAGGATGGTTGGGGCACCTCAGCAGCAAGCCTCAAGAGTTTTGCCCCATTGCGTATTTTGCAAGAAGGATGCTGCAACTCCTAACAGTCACCTGGCATCTCTCACTCAAAGTGAAAATGCTGGCAAAGACACTTTGTTTATCAGATGATGTCATATGACTACATAATCTGGCATTGCTCATAAGAGACTACCGAGACTGCCAGCATTATAGAAGTATGTTCGACCCAAGGTACCCAGACACCAGTCACTACTGAGAGAGGTGTCTCAGTGACAAAAGATGTGAATGGAACACCAGCAAGAGCATCAGGCAACTCTGTAGGGTAATTTGAGCAAGCCACCTATTGCTGCAAGTAGTTTGATTAAAAAGGAGACTAGGACTTTTGTACATTTGGGGTAGGTCTGCTTCAGATGGAAGGAACTTTCGCAGAGCACCTAGAATGCACTTGGAAAAACCAGGTGCACCAGGGTGGACAAGGGGAAGCAGACCAGGCAGGATGACTTGTCTCTATGTGGAGCTGCACTACCCGGCTCTGGCCCCAGCAGGATGCTGTGAGGCCAAGGTCAAACAAACAGAAGAGGCCATCACATTCTGGGAAGGAAGGGGCAAAAAGGACACAACGTTTTCCCCTTTCTTACTTGCAGACCACATCGCAAGTAAGAAAGAGTCAAGGCCTGTTATGGTAAGGAAAATATGTGCAAAGGAAGTCACACAGCCTGATAGGGGACCTCAGAGGCTCTGGTAATGGTTAATTCAGATAAGCATCAAGTCTTATTTCTGAATCAGACATCTTTTAAAGTCCTGTTTCTTCAACTGCTAAGTACAATTTGTCACTTTATTAACATCCCTTGGCATAGAAATCTTTCCACGTGTGTGTGTATTCAGCTCTGTATGGCAACATTGTTAAGTATGTAGGTATCAGTAAACCATGCCTGGGTGCCACTCTTCTTTCATGCACAATAAATACAATGGATGAAAAAAAAACAAAAAAAACAAAAAAAAAAAACGGTGACATGGTTTTACTTTCCTATTATTTTCCCCCACAAGAATTATAAAGTAAATGTTTTGTGTTACTTAATAAGAGCATTGGGGTTTTATGTGGGTGTTACCAACATTAGGAAAGTGTGAGTAATAAAACCTTTGCAATGCTTAGGTACCACCTTTTACAGTAATGTTTCTAGAGGGCATTACCTATGAAATAAATCTCATTGTGGAATGCATAGAAATTTACTTATATTAGAAAACAGTCTACTTTGAACCGTGTCAAGCAGGCAACCAGGCCTATCTGCAACATCTCAAACTGCAACTCAGAAAAAATGCAAAGGAAAGGCTGGGTGATATATGGAATTCGGCTGTGCTGAGGATAGAGGAGGGCCTTGTGGCCTTTGCAAAGAACATGGTAAACCCCTGAATTCATTTGGATTAAAAAAATAGTAACAGAAACCTTTTGCTGTTTTGCTCAGCTACAGGAAAAAAAAGAGATGGCTCAGAGATGATGCCTGCTAAATAGCTCTGTCCCCTTTCTTGTTCCACAAAATGTATTGATTTCTAAGAAGAGGTGAAAGAAAGAGATGTGGGGAAAAAAAAAAGAAAAAGAAAAAAAAAAAAGATTAGCCAGAAACATAATAATCTCATAAATATGCATTTAAAGTGTGTGTGTCTGTATATCTGTGTAAGTGGTTTATGTGTATCTCTCTGAAAAGATGCTTTCCATCTCTGAAGTAGCTTACTCTGTGCACCATGCGAATCTGGGGTTGCCAGGACGAGTGCACCCCATCCTCATTACCAAGCTCTTTGTACAGTCTCTCTCATTAAAAGCTTCCTACATCCTGGTCCTCCTGGTCCAGCTACTTTAAACTGTCCTATGCTCACCCTCGCTGGGAAAACATCTTCTCGTGATGCTGATAACTATTAGCTGACAAGGATGCAGTTAAAACATGTTAGGGGCTGAAAACGTTGCAGGGCATGGGAGAGGGAGCAAGGACTATCACTACTATCAAATTGCAAAAAAATAAACTAAAAGTAGGAGAACTATGTAAATGTTTCCCAACTGTTAAACTGCAATCAAGAAAAATAGTTTTGACACTACTTCTCTTCATGCACAGCTTATTTTCAACAATTTAGAATAAAAGGGATGTTCATATAACACAGCATCTTACCTGTACCATTGTTTCCAGTGGTCTGAATTGCGGCTTCAGGCCCCATAGTGTCATAATCTTCCTTCATTTCTTCTGTGAAATAAGCATGCACACTTTTTAGCATTTGCACATTATAGAGCTGCCCACAAAGCTAGCAAGCACAGTGCAGGAATGGGGAAGATTTGTCTAAAGGAAGCAGAGAAAAGGGCTGTTGTGGCCCTCTATACAATGGCTTTGTTCTGGCAACTGAATGAATTCAGCAGCGCTGGACAGACAAGAACTTATTTACTTTAAACATTACAGCAAGTGGTGGAAAACAGAACTATTTGTTCAGAGTAAATGAAGGGCTTTTCCCAATATCAAATCTAATAAGCAGCCCGGTGTTAAAAAGGGTCGGTTTGGGGTTTTTTTGTATTTAAAAGAAATAATCAGTCAACAGACACTGTGAGATCTGCACCTGGAAAAAACAGCAAACACAAAAGGAAGACAGAAGAAGATCTAATATCTCTATTTCTATCTATCGCCACACAGATCTTCCACGTTGTCATTGCCATTGGAAGCAAAGCATTTATTAATTTCAAGTGGCACAGAAATATAACAAATTTTCAACGGTGGGCAGCTCTTCTCTGCCTGTACAATTTGGTTGTGACTTCTGTGCACTCTCTGTGCACTGACAAAGTCTGCCTTTACGGCCATAAATTGGGTTAATTCACATGCAAATTCACACAAAACCTGCAGAATTACTCGCTATGTATTTATATCATGGTTCAGTTTGGTTTCCATGAAACTGAAGTTTTCGGAGCACAATTTATAAGAGGTTGGATGCACCTTCATCACTGCTTATTGTGGAGATGCTTCAGCCTGCCTTGGTGTGCCTGTCAGACTTGGTTTCTTGCTGCTAATTTGTTAGTTCTTGTGCAACAGGTATTCACACATACAGCCTGGTCAAGGTTTAACCTTCCGAAGGATTTTCACAGGCCAAAATAAATATACAGAACATCTTTTTCTCGCCTTTTCAACTTCTCCCAAATGCTATACTTTATTTGAGGACATACACAAACACACAATCTCTCTCTCTTTTTTTTTCTTTTTAAGCAAGAGTATTTGAGATTTGAGTGAAGAATCTGCTTTAATCATCCATTTAGCCGTGCTTGTAAGAAATGAAATGTCAAAAGGCCCCCAGAAATGGTTTGGCAAATGCCAAAAAGAGAAAAAGAAAAAAAAAAAAGGAGAGAGA